>NC_050573.1:558205973-558505973 GCF_011100635.1 Trichosurus vulpecula | reverse complement strand
CTTCCAGGGGGATGGATTTCCCCTTGTGTCACAGAGTCCTAGAGTGCTGTGGTTGGATGACCGGATTGTTCCAGTAGATGTGGGCTCAAGTCCTAGCTATAGGATTTAGTTTTTGTGTGACATTGGGCAAGTCATTTAATTTCCCTGGGTCTTAGTTTTTTTTTCATCTGTAAAGTGAGAGGATTGCAGTGGATGAGCTCTAGAACCCATGATTTCTTTTTTGCTATAATCTATGGTTCCTCTCTGGCTGGAGCAGGTGCCACCATTGTTTCATGGGGATTTTCAAGTCAACTTTCTGGATACTTTCTTTGAGGTCTTAGGATTGTAGATACAGAACTAGAAGGGACCTTAGAGGGTATTAAGGCCAGTCACCTCCTTTTATCCTATATTCTATATTATTTTATGGACAAGGAAGACAGAAACACAGAGAGTTTAAGTGACTTGCCCATTTTTTTAAAGGTGATTTCAGTATTTGGAATTAACTTTAGGATGATGATGTCTCTGCTGCCCAACTTTGCTTGGCATATGCTAAGTCTCAGTGTGTGTGAGTGTGTGTAAAATCCATCTCTAGCAAGGCTGATTGCAGTCTGCTCACCTTTCACAATTTTTTCACCAACCCTGAATTCATATCTTGAAGAAGAAAAACTTAAGGAGAGCTCGTTAACTTTTAATTGGTTAAGAGGAGCTGTTCTCCTTGACACTGAGATGAAGACACTGATTTATGTTCTCTAAAAAGGTAGCTAGTTCAGTGTTAAAGGAGCAAGCGCAAAGTAAATAGGTTTTCAGAAATTGCCTAAGTTTACCTAAATTTAAGTTCAATTTTTTTATTACTGGAAAATGGCTTTTAAAAGTACATTTTAAACAATAGTAGAATAATGTGATCATCAGATTAATCTGGGTGCAGATTTAGGCTACTTAATCCCGGGATGTTAGGGTAAGTAGGGGAAATATTCGTTCGTTATGGAATAAATTGAATCAATAGATAAAGAATGAAATTGAATTCATATTGTTAGGTTTAGTAGAGGACCTGTTGGACAGAGAAAGGACTTTTTAGAAGGATACGAATCTTTAGTAGTGGGCGTCTCCAAGGGCAGCTAAGTAGAGAAGAGACATTTGATAAAGAGTATATGTTGATTATCTTCCTGCTTGCAGGAAGCTTAAATTTTAGTATCATGTGGGTGGGTGAGACTCACTAATTGTCTCTTCGGCAAAAGTTATACCTTAAGGTCACGGTTGTGTGGAACAAGGTCTGAATTGACTGAGACAAAGGGTTACATATTATGATGCTTAATTGGACATAAAGAAGAGTAGAGGTTATGTAATAACTGTCTCAGTGGCTGCTCCTACCCCATAAATCATTGGAGGTAGCTGGTGGCACAACGGATAGAGTTTTGGGCCTGAAGTTGAGAAGACTTGAGTTGAAATATGGTTTTGGACACTTACTAGCAGTGTGACCCTGGGCAAGTCATTTAACCTCTGTCTGCCTCTGTTTCTGCAAAAACAAAATGGCGACAGTAATAGCCCCTCCCTTCCACTGTTGTTGTGAGGATCAAATGAGATGAGTTCTGAAATGTTTAACATAGTGCTTGGCGCATACCAGGGGCTTACTAAACTCATCCTTCCTTCTTCCCTTTGCTTCCTTCCTCCTCTCTTCCCTCCTTCCTTCCTCCTTCCTCCCTTCCTTCTTTCTTCCTTCCTTCATTCCTCCTCCTTCCTTTCTTCCTCCCTCCCTTCCTTCCTTCCTCTTCCCTTTGCTTCCTTGCTTCCTTCCTCCTCTCTTCCCTCCTTCCCTTTCTCCTTTCTTCCCTTCCTTTCTCCCTTCCTCCCCTCTCTCTATTCTTTGCTACTTTCCTTCTTTCTCCTTCCTTTCTTTCTACCTCCTTCTCTCCCTTACTCTGTCCTTCCTTTTTTCTTTCCTCCTCTCTTCCCTCCCTCTTTCTTTTCTCTGCTTTCTCCTTCCCCTCCTTCCTCCATCACCTCCCTTTCTCCCCTCTTTTCCTTCTCTCCCTCCCTTCCTGTGCTTAGGGGTAGTGTTTAATGTTCCATCTTATTATACAGGAAAGATAAACAAAGCCAAGCTGGTCTCCCGCCTTAGAGGGCTCTACATGGGTGGTAAATGTATCAAATGCTTACTTTGACAAAGTTTTCAAGTAATTCTATGCCTCCAGAAGCATGGCTACGGGTGGGGTGGATGGGGAAAAGCTAATAAATAGAAGATTTTGGCTACTTTATAGTTGCTTTCTTCTTTTGCTTTTCTAGAGAGTCATTCACTCACATTCTGTTAGCCACTCACTGAATCTTCCAGGAAAAATTTATCTTACTACACTTAGATGTTTTCCTTTTGGATATAGAATTAATCTTACAGGATGTGGGTAAAGGAGTTTAAAAAAATCTCAATTCATCAGAGTTGTACTTTTGAAGCTAATACTTGCTTACCATTGATATCTATTGTTTCTGTGGTATTTTTTTAATAGTGGTTAGAAAAGCTAGAAAATATAGTGCTTTGAAAAATCAGTAAAAGCCCAGATCTGTGCTTGGCTCTTTTTGATCACTAACACTAGTTTTTTTCCCTCCTCTGTTGGAAAAAAATTTTTCTGAAAGGTTTAAGATCTTTCTCCTTTTTGACCTGGGTGACCTCTGAGCTGTCAGTCAAGATGAGTCTGAAGTAATGTGGCAGAATCAAATCCATCCAGTGTGAAAAATGTTATGCTTTAGGGCACTCTTCCACTTAAATCATACAAGTCCCTATTCTACTAAAAGAAATGTAGCAATAATTTTCAAAACTTCATTTATTTGTACTTTTTTTAAAAATAGTTTTGTGATTCTATTTTTTAAATTTTTAGGGCTTTTTATTTTATTTTTCTCAATTACATGTAACAAAAAATTTTAACATTTGTTTTTTTTTAAAATTTTGAGTTCTAAATTCTCTCTTTCTGTTTAAGAACATTTATAACATTACTGTTTTACAACATTTATTATGTACCTACTGTTTGTGTAGAGCACTGTGTTAGAAATTTAAGAGAGACACAAAGTTTAGGTGAAACATACCCCTTTCCCACTGTGTCCTTTTGACTTGGGGGGGATATAAAACATATAATAAAAAATTAACAATATTTTATAAATGCCATTTAACCTAACCAACTTTTTTTTAGTACCAACTATGTGTTAGTCCTTACCCTTAAGGAACTGAAATTATTGTGGATGGGGGAAGGTGAGAGATATAAGAAGTACCAGATGATCTGAGGAAGGAGGGTGACAGAAAGGCACAGGGGAGAAGGAGGAAGGGAGATGAAAAAGGAAAGAAAGAAATAAGCAATTGGGAAAAGGCATCTGGAGCTATGGATTATAAAAGGCAGGGGTGGTGAGGGAGTGAATCCCATGGATTCCAAGACAATACAAACTCATGGTGATTGGAGATGAAACAATTTTGGGGACTAGAATTAGAAAGAAGCACAGAAAAATGCTGACGGGGAAAATTGTTACTGACCAGGAGCAGATCTTCATAGAGGAAATCTGAGTGAGGTTGAAAAGCATGATGAAGACAGGTAAAGAGTAATTGCCTAAATAAATAGTAAGATTGCGTGCTCCTCAAGGACAGTGATTGTTTCCCTTTGTATCTCCTGTGCTTCACACAGTGCCTGGCACATAGCAAGTACTTAGAGACTATAGGTCATGTTTGGAGGAAAAGAGGAATCTAGTTTTTCTGGAATTTAGTATGAAAGGAGCAATAAATATGGGCTAGCACTACATGATGGAGAGCCTTGAATGTTTGGCAGAGGAGGATAAACTTCAGTCCGGAAGCCTTCAAGAACCACTGAAGATTCTGAGCAGAAGAATGACCTGGCTGAATTGGTGAATTCTGGCAGCATTATGAAGCATGGGTTGGAGGAGTGAGACCATGGAGTTAGAAAGAACTCGTGGGGAGGCTATTGCTATAGTTCAGGCAGGTCATAATGAATGTCTATACAGTTATTCTGTTAGGAGTTAGGTGTGCAGTGCCCTGGTGAACTAGAAAATCTGCATAAAATTTTTTGGCCCTCCCTTCATACCAGACAAGAACTCTGAATTTTTCTTTTTCTTTTAGGGGTTATTTAAAATACTTTATTATAAAATTTTGGTTGATATTATACAATATTTTATGTATTTCTGAGTGTCTAAACTTTTCCTAGGTCATCTGCTGGCCTTCGTGTCATCCGCAGCTCCCACAAAACTCCCCCAAAATTCCTACTTAATTTCTTATGCTGACCCGAGATATAGTGAAACCACAATGGGGAAAGTGACAATGTGGAAGGGACAACTGTACTACTACAGATGGAGCGGACTAGAATGAAAGCTAGGGCTATGAGAGATGTTGTAGAAAGGAAATTGACAGTGCTTGGAAATTGATTGGATATGGAAGGCGGGGGGAGTGAGAGATACAGGATTCTAAAGTGAGATAGGATGGTAGACCTTGCCGTAGCAAGGTAAGCAAGGAAATCCGGCATCAAACTGGGGAAATTAGAATGGACAAAGGAGAAGGAGGTCGTATGAGGGTGAAGAATAAGTGTATTGTGAGAAAAGGAAGAGAGGGAGATGGAGAGGTCACGGTGGGAGTGGAATTTCATGGTTCTGGATCTCAGAGATGGCAGAATCCTAAGAGACAGTACGGTCTGAGGGCTGGCCATGCAGTCTATAGCTCAAGTTGAGTTAGAGGAGACTTTTGGAGAGGTTTTTTTTTCTCAATTTAAAAAAAAATTGTTAAAGTTTTGAGTTCCAAATTCTGTCCATTTCTCTCTTCTTTCCCCCCTCCCTGAGATGGTAAACAATAAGGTATAGGTTATATACGTGAAATCTTGTAAAATATTTCCATATTAGTCTCAATTTTATAGTTTTAAGAGGTTGATAAATTGTGTTATGTGTTATAAGCAGAGTCATCGTGAATGTTAAATTGCCCAAGGATGATGGCAGAGGGTAGAGTGGAAGGAAAGACCTTGGAAGTCATTGAAAAAGTTGGGAGTAAGTTGACCACAAGTAAGGAAGAGAGCCCTGAAGTCATTGACAAAGTTAGGAACCTGACTCGCTTGATAGTAAGGAAGGAGGAGAGGGTGAATTTAAAGTTTTAGCAGGAGGCAAGAGGCAGATATGCCATCAGGTGGGTAAATGTTGCAGGAGAATGGACTCTAGGTCTAGTCCTCTACGATCCTTCAAGTGACACCTGGTACTCAGTGGCAGAGGTTCCCAAAGGAAGGCTATCAGTACCAGGGTGTTCTATTAGACATAGCAGGAAATCATCTTTGCCAGCTGAGGCTCCAGGCAGGTAGAAAATGATTGGATGGAAGTGGTAGAGAACAAGGCAGACAGAACCCCAGGCCTGAAGGAACTGGGATAAACCTCAAGTAATGACCAAGTCAGGGAATCAGACACAGGGGATCAACATAGATCTGAGGATATATCGTAATAATAGCTACCATTGACATAGTACTTTAAGCTATACAAAGCACTTTAGAGATGGTGTCTTACTTGAGCCTTACAAAAATCCTGTGACGTAGCTGCTGCCAGGCCCTCCATTTTTGCAGAAGTGGAAACTAGAGCTGAGAGAGGTTTAGTGACTTGCCTAACATCACACAGCTAGTAAGTGTAGAAGGCAGACTCAAGTCTTCCTAACTCTTAAGTCCTGTGCTCTATGCACTAGGCCAAGTAGCTGCCTCGTCACTGAAACGAGTACAAGGTCCAAGAAGGACGAAGTACCAAGCCATTCTCAACTGCCAAGCCAAGGATCCAAAAGTCTTTCTATTTGCCTTGTTTTTAGACACCAGAGGAGGAGAAGCTGGGAGGGAGGAGCCCTGGTCTCCTCACCAGTAAAGTAAGGGAGATGAGACCAAGAAGATCCATAAAAGCCGTTCCAGCCTAGGTAGGCTGAGAGGAGGAATGAGATGCATTCCGGAAGGAATCACAGTTTCATCGTGTAAAAGTCTCCGCTGGCTTAGATTTTTATGTGAGCAGTTTCAGAATAAAAACAAGTTTTGGCCTCTTCCTCTTCTCCTGCTGCCTTTTCTTTATGTCCATTGGCTGCTGCTTGTGACAATGGAAACAATTTGCCGAGACAGTGGTGTCATTTCCCAGAATCCTCTCATTCCGATGTGCTGGGGAGTCTTTCCACAGGACAGCATTCTCTTCTCTGACTCTGTAATTGTTTCCTGAATCATGATACCGCATTGTGGTTAATGACGGCCCCATCAAAATTTAATTGGCTTATACAAAGGGGACTAAATAATTTAGTGCAATAAATAGCATGCAAATTTGAATAGAGAGAAAAACACCAGATACACTCAAGAAGTAATAGGCTGTAAGCAATGAAATCATAATTTTTTTTTAAAAAGCTTATGTTACTAGGACGGAGGCAGAAGTTACCAGATACATACTTTTGCATAAACGGTTTATTTAAATTCTGCTACTCTATAGGCCCATAAAGTCTGTAATATTAACTGATGTTTATATAGTGTTTTATATGCTATTATCTTATTTAAGCCTCACAGCAAACATTTTACAGATGTTGAAACTAAGGCTCATAGAGTTTAAATAACTGTCACACAATTAGCAAGTGGGTGTATGTGTGTGTGGTGGGGGGAGGCGGGGGGGGGGGAGTTGGAATTCAGATTTTCCTGATTCTAGGTTCAGACCTCTGTGATCTAGGAGAAAAGCCACACCTGAAAATCAGTCTCATTACCAAGGGAGTCACAAGGAAGAGATAGAGGAAAACTCAATTTTAACACAATTTTTTATGACGTGGCTTTGGATATATCACATACATATCACATGGCTCCAAATATAATAAATACCTACCCTAGAAGCTCATCATAACCATGTTAGCCTTGAACACAGATATGATCCTGTTCCCTAACCTAAAATGACATAAAAGGGATGCCAAGAGGCAGAGTGGCCTGAGAGCCAATCTTGGAGCCAGGAAGACCTGGGTTCAAACCCTGTATCTAATTTACCCCAGATGAGTCACTTAACTTCTTTGTGCTATAGGCCAGAGATGTCAAAGATACCTGAGGTCTCCCACAGTCCTAAACTGATTAAAATGGCATTAAGAAATATTTAACAAAATAAATAAGAATACAATAATCAGTCGTTAAGCCTTTATTAAGTACCTACTATGTGCCAGGCACTGCACTAAAGTACTGGGAGGGATAAAACAGTAAAATACAGATACTACTAATATGTGGTTTTCTAAGTCAATATGCAATCTGCTGGGATCCTTGAGTTTGGTCTAGTGGACTCTATTCTATTTGAGTTGGACTATACTGCTCTTTGTTTTATTGTTTAGTCATGCCTGATTCTTCCTGACCCCATTCTTGGCAGAGATACTGGAGTGGTTTGCCATTTCCTTCTCCCGTTCATTTTACAGATGGGGAAACTGAGGTAAACAGAGTTAAGTGATTTGTCCAGGGTCATTGAACTCAGGAAGGTGATTCAAAGCTTGTCTCTATATCCACTGCACCTAGTGTGTTGTTAATGTACTTTTGCTTAATGAGAAGATCTTTCCCATCCATTAATAGTCCCATATGACCTGCTTAAATCACATGGAAGCCTAAGTCACATGAGCCTGGGTCACGAGGGTTGTGATGCCCTCTGACCCTGAAGAAGTGTATATATACTCCGAGGTTAGTATTTTGCTTTGGGGCTCACTCATGGGAAGGGTGTTCTTGTGATTTGGCCAGATGAGACTCTGAGTAGCCATTAAGGAGCCCCCTGGCTTTGAAAAACCCAGATGTTGGTGCTTCTCCCTCTGGTAACTATGTATGTATTGCTTTGGTCAGACAGTTGGAAGCCCTGTCTGTTGGTCTTTGCTGTTTGTATTTGCCCTATTTATATAATTTCTACTTGTAATTTCTGTTAGTATTTCCTCTGAAGTTCAGGGTGCTGACTTTTCTCCTGAACATATATGTATATGTATATATGTATAGATAGATAGATAGATAGATATGTATATATATATACACACACACACATATATATATGTATGCGTATATGTACATATATGTGTGTGTGTGTGTATATACACATATACATATATATGTTTGATTAAAGTAAGATTATTGACCCCTTTAAAGTTGCTTTCCTTTAGAAAAGTAGATCAAAGAACTTATGCTAGCAGCCCTCCTGTGTGCTGGTGTTATTGGCCTTACACCCCACCCCCAGCAGCTTCAGGTCACATTGTTGTTACAAAATGTGCTACTTAGCTGCCCACCACTGCTCTAGGCAACTCTCTAAGGCTATAAGGTACAGACTTCCATTAGTGTAGTGAGTTTCCTTTCCTGGGAGTTCTCTATACCAATGAAATCATGGGTATAGTAGGCTAATATTTGTGAAAACATTTTTATAGATACGATTATATATGTATACACATATACATACACACATTCATATCTGAATTTATTTTTGTTGTATTATATGTAAATGATGTGGCATGGGCAGGCAAGATCTGGGATCTAGCTTACCTTTGCAGAGAGTGGGAGGAGGCTCTTTTGGCATCACCAGCAGGCTAACTGGGGAAATGGTGGGGCAGGGTCCAGGACTGCTGAGGTTGAGAGATCTCTCCTCTAGTCTCCAATGTGTGTGTGGTTGGGGGGGGGGGTTGGAGGAGAGGGGAAAAGGGTAAGGCTGAAATTGTATCTACTGAAATCTTTCAGATATCTCTATCTAGAATAGATATGGGGTATGATAGGTTCAAAGTAAAAAGCACTTTGCCCCATCCCTCTCAAGATAGTTCTTAGCCTGCACTGGACAGCTGGTTCTAGTTAAACAAGACCATCATGAATAGCTAGTGTACCTCTTTATTAAAGAACTCAGAAAACAGAAATAGGAGAAGTTATACAGATGAGCATATAGCAAAGAGCACACAAGAGAGCATGGGGCTTTTCAGCTGGGAACAAGATAAAAATCTAAGTCCAAACCAGGAGACACATCATTCTTATCTGCAGTCTTCAGGGCTGTAGGTATCTGAAGCCAAGAGATTTGATGGGAGCTATCATTTCCAGCTGGTCTGAGCCTTCAGAGAGGTTCCAATCTGTGAAAAAGTTTGCACTGTGTCTTTCTCTTAACCCATTTTTTTCTTGAAGTCCTGTCTCCTGAAGTAAGCCCCTTATGTACTCACAAAACATGGTAGCTCAGTATGCTCTCAGCCAGTCAAGAGTCACCCCGTGAAGTAATGTCCTTTAGGAAAACTGCCTCAGGTTTGGACAAAAGCAGGATTTACATTCAAAGTGAACATAAATAATTGGCAAAGGAGAATTCCCTTTCTGTATTATTATACTAGCTTAGCAACTGTACTTCAGTATGCATCATCACTTCACCATCCCTAGGATATCAGGTCTCAGAGAAAAGTTGTAGATTTGCTTGCATGAAATGTTTACTTTTTTTGAAAGGTAAGGTCCCTGTGGCCAGTAGTGTCTACTTTCCAAGAGTTTAAGTGCAGAGAAATTAAGGCACCAGTAGGCTGTGTACCAACCAGGTAATGAATTCTTAGGATACAGAAATTTATGAAACAAACAAAAAAATCTGAGAAAGCCTTCAGTCTTGTGTACCCCCTTTTGTCTCTTCAGAAAAGGGGGCACAGTGGCTCAGTGTAGATGGATAAGAGTTCCAAGGGAAGAACTGTGGATTGGTTGCAGTCTGCAACAGTGAAGCACATCAGATGAGATCACAGTTCCATTCAAACAAAAAGAGTAACTGATAAATGCTGAAATACAATTGTGAGAGTCTTAGATGAAGCCTGTCTCCTGGGCAAGCAGCCTAAAATGGAAATCTGGGGTTATCATAGGATAAAGTAAGCTTGTGCTTGGCCTGGGCACCTCTCTCTGAGAAGTGCATGGCCATTCAGATTCAGATAATTTGTGCATTGTAGATGTTTAATAAATTATTTGTTGACTTCCTCATAAAACAAAAAACTGAAGTACAGATGTTGAAAAGGAACACCATATTTTCTATGTGTAGTTGTTTACAAATTTGTTAAGACTCCAAATTAAGTCCTTCAAAGGGTTAAGACCCTTTCTATTCTGGCCTGAATTCTGGTGAAGTCTAGGATTTGGGGTGGGTTGTGATAAGGTGGAGCATCTCCTTTTTTGAAATTAAAAAAAGAAAGTATTGATACCTTTCTTGGGTTTCTTTACAATGCTGTCACATACCAATACCCTTCCTGAGATGGAATCCTCTCTTGCAGCAAAGTGTAATTCATCAAAGCTCACACATTGACCATGTCTGACAGTGGATGCCTCATTCTGAATCTTTGGTTCCCTACCTTCTCTACTGAATGGAAAGATGTCTGTTTCACCAGCCTTTCCTCGGGAGACAAGACGGCTCGCTGCATTGCTCTAAGTCCTGATGTCCTTTTGTGTTTTCCTTTACACTATTACAATTGTAGTTCTCTTGGTTGTACTGATTTCAGTACAATCAGTTTCTACGGCTCTTCACAAATTTCTCTAAATTCTTCATATTCATCCCTTCTTACAGCCCAGAAATATTCAATGCCATTACATGACCACAGTGTGTTTAGCCATCTCCCAACTGATGCCTTCCTTTTATTTTTAAGAAGCCTCAGGTTTCATTCTAGTATGGAAAGAAGGGAAAAACCCCCTCAGACCCTCCACATTTTCTCCTACACACTTCCATCTGTCCTTTCCTCTTTTCTCACTTCCTTTTCTCTTCCTCTTTTTTTCATCTCCCTTATTTCTACTTTTCTTTTTGCTATTTTCCCCTTCTTTTATTCTTTTCGTAGTTACCTTCTTCTTTTCCTTTTCCTCTCTTCCAAGTTTTTTTTTCTTTTTCTCTGCCCTTCTCCTCCCTATACATCCCCTCCTTCCCCCATCAGTGCAGTGGATAAAGGACTGGATTTGGACTCGGGAAAACCTGAGTTCAAATTCAGCCTCAGGCATTTACAATCTGTGTGACTCTACACAAGTCACTTAACTTCTGTCAGCTTCAATTTCCTCCTCTGTAAAATGGGGATATTACACCTATCTCCCAGAATTTTTTTTTTGTGAGTCCCAAACAAGATACCTTAGGTAAAGCGCTTTGCAAACTTTAAAACAGCTTCTTCTCCTCCTCCTCCTCGTCCTTATTCTTTTCCTTTTCTCCCTCTCCCTTTCCTTTTCTTCCTTCCTCTCTCTTTCTTTTTCTCCCTTATTCCTTTCTTTCCCTCTCCCTCCAGGAACAAAAGGTAATTAATTCCCTAGTCCTCTCTTCCTTAGAGTCAGCTAAGCGCCAACATTCTGCCCAGGCTCACTTATCTTTAGGGTCAGTAGAATGGGCTTGGCTCAGAACAAGGGACAAGGAACTTGAGTTGTGACAGCTCTTCCCTCCAGTGAGTCTGACACAAGCATCAGCACTTGTTGTGGGGGACAGAAAGAAGACAATTTAGATTCTTTATTCTACAAGTTCTATGGTGGTTCAAGGAATCATTCCTTAGAACTGAACTCAGGTGTCCTGAGTTCAAATGTGGCCTCAGATTCTTTTACTAGCCGTATGACCTTGGACAAGTCACTTAGCCTCATCTGTAAAATGAGGATGATAATAATGGCACTTATCTTGCATAGCAAAGTGCTTGGCACAGTGCCAGAAGACAGCCAGTGCTTAATAAATGCTAGCTCTCTTCCCCTTCCCCTTCAGAATGAGACCAGAGCGCCATTATGCTCTTACAGTGGTATTAAGAATAGAGGAATTTAAGCCCAATGGTAGGGGATTATAAACTGAACTACACAGTTATCTTAAAATCAACTTCCTGCGCCAGAATATACCAAAGATAGCCTTGAGAGAATATTACATTCAGGAGGAAAACAAACATATCACTCTCTACATAATTTGGTATCGTGTTTCTCCCTGCTCTTTCAGTCCTCGATATCACCTATTTCCTTATTTCTCCTTCTCCCTTCTGAATGGAGCGTGTGTACTGGAGCTGGGAAATTGTAATATCAAACTAAGCAGGTGATTTAATCCAAATAATATGCAGCAGAGATAACTGGGCTTACCTGTCCTTCAACCCATTGAAACCTATGCCCATAACATAACTCATGCTAACCAAGCACCATATTGAATCTTAGCCGTGAGAACCCTAACATCACCTTCAGGTCTAAGCACACGGTGGGGACATAGCTGTCCCCAGTCATTTAGCTTTGAAGGATTTACCAAAGCTGAGCTGACCATAATCTGTGTGTTATTTTATCCCAGCCCCTGAATGCTCAGTAATTTGAGTCATCTTCAACAAGTATTAGGTTAATAACAGAGACGGAGTGTGGAACAATGGAAAAACACCTGATTTGCTATTAGTAGAACTGGGATTTTAACCTAGACTTTCTACTTCTTACTTATGTACCTTGAACAAGTTATATAACCTCTTCAGCCTCAGTTTCCTCATCTGTAACTTGAGAATGTTGTGCTAGATGACCCCTCAAGGTTCTTTCCAGCCCTAAATCTATGCTACTGTGATACATATTTCTCACTACAGATCAGAAACTCAAAGACTGTTCAGGATAAATACCCCCACTTCTTGTTCAGTTGTTTTGCAGTTGTCTGACTCTTCATGGCCACATTTGAGGTTTTCTTGGCAAAGACACTGGAATGGTTTGCCATTTCTTTCTCCAGCTCATTTTACAGATGATAAAACTGAGGCAAATGAGATTAAGTGACTTGCCCAGGGTTACATGTCTACTAAGTGTCTGAGGCCACATTTGAACTCAAGAAGAGGAGTTTTCCTGAGTCCAGGGCTGGTACCACCTGCACCACCTACCTGCCCCAGTACCTTCCACCAAATGTAATACGGTATGAATTTAATGTCTTCATCATCCTGTATGCCCTCCAGCTTATCATTGTGCTTAATAAAATGAACACAGTATTCTAATGCGGTCTGACTATGTGGTAAAATACAATCAAGCTATCACCTCTTTAGTACCGGACGTGATAGCTTTCTTAACACCAACAGAGTTTGTAATAGCTTTTTTTGACCTCAATATCATACTGTTGACTCATTTTGAGTTTGAGGTACATCAATTTAACCCTAAGAAGTGACTTGTATAGGCTGTCAGTTGGTAAATAAACCTATATTAAACACCTTCTGTGTGCCAGGCACTGTGTTTAGGAATACAAAGAAAGGCAAAAGACAGTTCCTTCTTTCAAGGAGCTCACAGTCTAATGGGACAGTTAGTTCACAGTCTGCTAAATGGAAGAGATGAGATTTGAACCTAAGTTGTTGGGAGGGGATGAAATAAAAGGAAAAAGGACAAAGGGGGAGGAAAGGAGAGAGACTCCAGGAATGAGTTGAGGAAGAAAGGAGAGGGAAAGAGAAAGATCAATCTTTTTTAATTTCTTAAATTCTTAGCTTGGACTCTCCACCCAGCTTAGGAAACAATGCATTTATTTCTTCACGTCTCTGAGTCTTCATTCATTCATTCATTCATTCATTTATTCAGTAAGCATTTATTAGGATCTTGCTATATTTACAGAACATAAGCTTTTTCTTAAAGAGAAAAGTCTTCCCTTTGCCTCTCTGCTAGAATATGTCCTTTCCCTCCTTCAGCATCCTCCCTAACTGCATCTGTCTTTGGTCACTCCATTCATTCTGACAAGCCTTCCACATTTTCTTCTACTGTTTTAAAGAGCTATAATTAGCACCGCCCTGTTTGTTTTGTTCTTTGGAATCTGTTTGTCATTTTTTCTGTGTTCTGTCTCTCCTGTTGTATTTTCAGCTCCTGACAACAAGTATCGGGGTCACTGTTGTAGGTGTCTGACCCCCATAGCTATTTATACTAGATAAACAATATTTCATTATGTTCCATAGGGATATGATCAGAGTGGAATTAGAGGGGGAAAAGAAGCTAGGAATTGTGGTCTCCGTAGTTGGCAAAATGACTCCAATACAATACAAACCCCAGTGCCATAAATGCCCAGTGTCATTAGGAAAAGGAACTCAAGGTTGGTCATTTTAATTTTTCATGCCCATACCTGTTAGGAGCATGCTAAAATATGACTACGGGTGACTGCAAATGAGTGTAATTGGTCACTACACCTTAGATGCTCTAATCTAGGCCTTTCATTATATTGAAGAGGAACCATGTCTAGAGAGCTTGCCCAATTTCAGACAGTAAATCAGCAATAATAACAGCAGCTAGAATTTATGTAGAGCACCACCACCACCACTGCCATCCCCCCCACCACCACCACACAGTGGTTAGAGTGCTGGGGCTGGAGTCAGTTACTGATTGTGTGACACTGGGCAAATCACTTAATTCTTTTGCTCAATTTCCTCCTCTGTAAAATGAGCTGGAGAAGGAAATGGCAAACCCCTCTACTATCTTTGCCAAGAAAATCCCCAAGGGGTCATGAAGGGTCGAACATGACTGAAAAACAACTCCTCCTAATGACTAACATTTTTATAGTGCTTTAAGATTTGCAGAGCACTTTATAAATATCATATCATGTAATCTTTACAACAACTCTGGATGAGAGGTGCTATAATTATCCCCATTTTATAGGTAAGGAAACTGAGGTAGATAGAAGATAAATGATTCTCCAAGGGTCACGTAGCTACTAAGCATCTGAAGCCGTATTTGAACTCAGGTCTTCCTGATTATATGTTACCTCCTTGGATCTGCAGAGGGAGTCTTGAATGCAGAGCTTCTGATGCCCAGTCTATTGTGCTTTCTAATCCACTACACTCATCTACTTTATAATCAAGGGGCACACTTTTTCTCTTCTTCAGAAGCATGTGTGTTGGAATGGGAAAGCTTTTTATGTACTGAGGACTGTGCTAAGGGCTGTGGGTACAAATAGAAAATGGACATAGCCCCTGCTCTAAAGTAGTTTACATTCTAATTGGTGGAAGCAAAACATCACGGGAAGTTCTTGTTTATGTTCAGTTGATGGTAGATGGAAGGGCCAAGCGTACTTAGGTTGTGGAAGTGAAAATAAAAGGGTATATGGCAAGAAAAGGCCCTCTGAGGGCAGTAGGAGAAAGGGAAACCATGGGGAATGGAGGTGATGAAAATCAAAAGATATCAATAACAGTTCAATTTTCAAATAAGAATAATACAGCTAGATTTTTGGCCATGTGTCCTTAGCTAGTGTCCATGAAAACAAGGGTGCCTAGTGGATATTTCTGGGTATAGTGAATTACAGGACAGATCCCTTTGGGAAATTGGATTTTGAATCTCAGAATTTAAATGTAATTGTTCTTGATTCATATTCAAATTATTTCTCACTCTAATAATACAGCAAAAATCGTAGTCCTCTTCGGGAATGAAGGATGAACAACAGCAAAAACCACATTAAGACCTTTAGGATACCCTGTATAAATCTCAACTGAATATTATTCTGTTACTAAGATCTCTTAGCTCTCTTCCTATATGTAATTTTGTCTCACTTTCATGGCCCATTGATATGGGAGATTAAGTGCAGGGAATGAAGCACCAGTAAAAGGACAGAGAGAATAGTAAAAAAAAGAGGGAAAAATATACACACATACAGATACATACATGTATGTGTGTATATATGTATATATATGTAATGTGTATATATGTATGTATATTTGTGTGGTGTGTGTGTGTGTGTGTGTGTGTGTGTGTGTGTAGAAAAGGAAACTTTCGTGCCAAACAATTTAGGTTGATGTTTCCCAACAGGTCTCTCATTCTTAGCAGATAGGAGGCAAGGTATTGTGGGAGAAAGCTCTGCCCTCAGAGTTGGAAGACAGACATTCAACATTTACTATCTGCATCACTTTGGATAAAACACAGTCTCTGTAGCTGTCTACAGAGACTACAGCTGTCTTTTCTCATCTGCAAAATCGGGATAAATAATCCCTTCTTTGCCTATTTTATAAAGTTGTTTATAGATAATCATAGATCATAGACTTAAAGTTAAAAGGGACTTTATAGGTCATCTGGTCCAGTCCCTTATGTTTTAATTGAGGAGACTGAGTCCCATGGATCTTAAGTGACTTGTCTACAGTAACACAGATTATAAGCATCAGAGGTCAGATTTGAACCATGGCCTTCCTGTTGTAGAGCTGGTGCTCTTTTCCATTGTATCATACTGCCTCCTCATTTTACTGATGAGAAAGCTGAGGCCCAGAAATGTTAAGTGCATTGGGAGATAAGTGGTAGAGCTGGAATTAGATTTTCTGACCCAAAGTCCAGCAGCATTCTGTCCTGTAAAGCTGCAGAAAATTGTCCATCATTGTGTTGTAGGAAATAATCATTTTGTTTGTGTTTGTCTGATACTGCTTACAAATAGATAAACGTCAGAAACTCTTGTAGTTCCTCCTTTGTTTTCAAAGAGGACGAATGACATCACAGATGACGATTTGACTTGTTTGGATTTTGGTGAGGCAGAGTTGCACAAAGTTGTTAGCCTCACTCTCTGTGCCAGAGTCACAGAAGACCAATCATGAGACAAAAGTCAGAATCACTGGTGATGGCCCCACATGTAATGGATGACCTTGGCCTTTCTCTATCAAGGTTGTTTTCCAGGGCTTAAGTTTGTCTGATGCAACAGCCATTCAGTGACTAAAGAAAGGCTAGGCGAGAATTGAGACAAATGATGGAAACTAATACTCATGGGGATTCCTCCTATAAAAAAATCTACTTCACAATCAAGGGGCACCCTTTTTCTCTTCTTCAGAAGCATGTCTGTTGGAATGGAATGGGAAAGCATTGATTTGATGCTTTTTATGCACCAAGGACTATGCTAAGGGATGTGGATACAAATAGAAAATTGACATAGCCCCTGCTCTAAAGTAGCTTACATTCTAATTGGTGGAAGCAACACATAAAGGAAAGTTCTTGTTTATGTTCAGTTGATGGTAGATGGATTGAGGTCTGTCCTGTGGGTATCTTTATTGGCAGAATGTCATAGAGATTCATAGTCTATATGCTCATACCCCTTTTTCCCCTGAAGCAGGGGTTCTCCACCATTTTTGTATCATAGACCTCTTTGCCAGTCTTGTGAGGCCTTTTGTTCCCTTTTTCAGAATCATGTTTGTAAAGACATAAAATAAAATGGTTAGGATTACAAAGGAAATCAATTATATTGAAATACAGTTATCAGAATATTTATAAAATAACACACACACACACACACACTCACACAGACCAAGTTCACACACCTATATTCAAATACCTGTGCACTAAAGTAACATTTCCCATTGGAACATTCCTTAATAGGTTATTTTACTCAAAGCATTAAATAGTTACAGAAAATGTCAGTTGTTCAGGAAGGACTATAATAAATCTGAGACTGACAAAAAAAAGTTTGATTCATATTTTGATGTTAGAATGACACTGTCAATTCTACAGAAGAAACCCCTGGGAGCAATATTTTATATCTGTGCTCTCCTTTAATAGAAAACCATCATACTGAAGCAATAAAGTATGTTTGCATTTCACAAGTACTTTTTAATTTCATAAGGGTTACATTTCAAAGCAGGGAGTGTGGCCCAGAAAATTCAGGCTCAGTGAATTTCAGAGTTGAAAGAAACCTTAGCCACCTCTTCTGATCCTTAGCTCCCCAAAGAATCCCCAGAACAACATACCCAATGAGTGAGTGGTTATCCAACCTTTGACTGAAGAGCTCCAGTGAGCAGAAACCCCCAAACCCCCAAGACAGTAGATGCTACTTCGCATAGCTCTAATCATTAGGGAGTTTTCCCTTACCTCCAGTTTAAATCTGCCTTTGGGACCAAATGGAATAAATCTCCTCTTTAAAAGGATTTAAAGTCAGCCGTTGTATCCTCTGCTCCCAGTCTCCTTTTCTTCAGGCTAAGCATCCTCAATTCCTTTTCCCACTCACTGTTCTGTTTGCCTTTCTTTAAGATTTTTTCCTAACTTATCAGTGTTTCTTCTGAAAATGTAGCACAGTAAATTCCAGATGTGGTCTTATCGAGACAGAATCGAGGGACTGTGTCTGACTTGTTCTTGAAAACTAGACTTCTCTTCATGCAGGCAAATAAGAGATTTGTTTTTGCTACCATATCCCACTATTGACTCTCCAGTCTTGTTCAAACAAATTTCTATCTAACCCCACTTTCCTCGTATTGTACTAATAAAGTCAATTTTTTTGGATTTAAGGAAAAGACTGTATTTGGCCCAATTTTCAAGCCTAGGAGGCTTTCTGGACCCTAACTCTAGGATCCAGTGTGTTAGCTGTCTACCCCAATTTTGTGACATTGGCCAATTTGACAAGCATCCAACTATGCCTTTATCCAAAGCATTCATCAAAACAAAACAAAACAAAAACCATTAAATAACTGAAGGCCAACCACAGCTCCTCAGAGCATGCCACCAGAAACCTCTTGCCAATTTGACATTAAAGCATTAATGCTTAGTCTGAGTCTGGCCATTCAACTTGTTTTGAATTCATCTGACTGTCCTGTCATCTCACCTACATCTTTACATCTTGTCCATAGAATTGCATGATATACTTTATATGATATACTTTTACATAAAGTATAATACATTATACTTTATTATATGTATAAGAAATCACATGAATTACACAAATACAACTGCAAAACACTGTACATAACAAAAGACATAAATAACTGGATAGATATTAACTACTGTTCATGGTTAGTCTGTGTCAATATGATAAAAAATGAAAATGCTAAATTAATTAACAGATTCAGTGCTATACTAAACTACCAAGATGTTATTTTTCTAGAAAAAATAGCAGCAGAACTCATCTAGAGGAACAAGAGGTTAAGAATCTAAAGGGAAAGATTGGGGAACAAAACGGGCAAGAAAGAGGGCTTAGTAGTGCCATATCTCAAAATATAATAAAAGGCAGCAATCATC
Source organism: Trichosurus vulpecula (assembly GCF_011100635.1). Lineage (NCBI taxonomy): Eukaryota > Metazoa > Chordata > Mammalia > Diprotodontia > Phalangeridae > Trichosurus > Trichosurus vulpecula. Next base: position 558,487,152 of record NC_050573.1, on the reverse strand, counting down.
AAAACTACTGGTTAAAAAATAGAAAAGTATATCATTGGAAAATATTAGGCTCATAAGTCCTAAAAGTAAATAAACGTAGTAACATAGAGTTTGATTATCCCAAGGACTACAACTATAGCTATAAGGACTAAAAATTTAAGAAAATAGGAAAACTGGAATCTGGAAGAATTAGGTTTAAACCAGCAACTCACACCATAAGCCACAGTAATTTCCAAGTAGATCAAGAACTAGACATTAAAATTTATATTATGAATAAATTAGACAAGCAGGAAGGAAATGCCTTTTAAAACTCTGGATAAAGGAAACATTCTCTATCAAATAGTGGTAGCTGGTGGCACGGTGGATAGAAGACTAGGCCTGGAGAAGGAAGGATCTGAGTTCAAATGCAGCCTCATACACTTATTAGCTGTGTGACCCTGGGTAAGTCATGTGACCTATCTACCTCAGTTTCCTTAACTGTAAAATTCCAGGAGGTGGGAAGTATGACTCATTATCAGTCTTCTGGAGTTCATTGAGCTGAACATAGTTCCTAAGTTTTTTACAATTGTTTTTCTTTACAATGTTTTAGTCACTGAATAAAAATTGTTCTCTTAATTCTTGGCAGAGAGTTGATGGTGATATACACCATCAGATGTAGCCAATATGTGGGTTTGTTTTGCATAGCTAACCTTTTGTTAAAATATGGACTTTTCTTTTTCTTTTTTGGGAGGTAAAAACTTGGGAGATTTGGGAATATACTTTAAAATAGACATTCTTTAAAAAAGAAGAAAAGAAAGACAAGAATATAAATGAATTTTAAAAAAACAGAAGAAAATAGAAAGAAATTACAGAGAGGAGACATAGAAGAGCAGAGAAGTGTTGGAACTACCGTATTTGAATTCTATGAAGAACTAAGCTGTATGTAATAAGGGATGAAAAAAGACAAACTAGCAGAAGTTCTCTGTTGCATTTACAATCTCCTTTCTTGTTTTTCTGTTCGTATTGAAATAAATGTTTGTGTCTATTGAGTTCATAAGAAAAGAAAATGTATTATATTTTAAAAGATTCATTAAAAATTAATATGGCAATAGTAAGATTTCAGTAGGCTCCCTTACAAAAGAAATGCTCAATAAAAAGCTATCAGATGGCTGACAATGTTTTTATAGATTTTTATTTATATTTTTTGTTTTCACATCACCTATATTTCCTAATTTGTTCTTCTCGCCCCTACTAAAAAGCCATTCCTTGTAATAGAAAATAAAAAGGACATAGAAAAAAAGTTCAGTAAAACCAAGTGTGTACATTACATACAATTTCCCACACCCGTGGACTACATTTGCAAAGCGGCAAGGAGGGGGTCTCCTGTTTCTTCTTTTGGGTAAACCTTGGTCATTATAATTTCACAACATTCAGTTTTGACTGTCTTGCTATTTTTTTTTCTTTCGTTTACCTTGTTGTCGTCATTGTGTATTATTGGTGCTTACCAGTAAGCATTGGGTATGCTTACTTGGCTTTGTATCTGTTTGTGAAAATATTTCTGTTCTTCTCTGTGTACATCATGATTGTCATTTCTTACAACACAGTTATATTCTATGACATTCATGTACAATGATTTGTTTAGTCATTCTCAATTGTTGGACATCTACTTTGGTTCTAAATATTAGAAACAATCTTAGTTACTGCAAAAAAATTATTGTTAAAATATTATAGTGTATGTAGAATGAAGTCTTTTTTTTCTATTGTCCTCTTTATGACATTCACCTAGAAGCGGAATCTCTGAGTCAAAGGGCATGAACATTTTAGCTACTTTCTTTGCATAATTCTAAATTACTTTACAGAATGGCCAAGCCGTTTCACAGCTCCACCAACAGTGCATTGGTGTGCCTGTCTTTTTTACAGCTCCTCTAATATTTAATAACTTTTGTCATTTTTGCCAGTTTGTTTGGTGTGAGGTTAAAAACTCATGGTTTTTCTAATTTGTATTTCTCTTGTAATTAATAATTTTGAGCATTCTTTAATGTGGTGGTTTATAGTTTTTCATTCTTTGAAGACTTGTTTATTCATATCCTTTGACCATGTATCTATTAAGAGATGGCTTTTGGTCTTAAATATTTCTGTTATTTGTCAATTTATTTGAATATTCTTAGGGGTGGGAATAGAGATTAGATCTTTTTATTTCAATGGTGTAGTAAATTCCCAGTTGAGGAAATTTCCTCTACTAATGCAGATCAACACCTTCACTAAAACTTATACTTGCATAGAGCAGTGGAAGTGATTTGACCAAGGTCATACATCTAGTATGTCTTAGAGGTGGCTAGTTTGAAGGCCAGCTCTACAACCTAAGAGATATTTGATTTAAAAAATTATTTCCAGTTGATCACTTCCCTTCATATCCTAGATGCCTTAATTTTTTGGCAGAGGAGGGGAAGGGTGGGCGAAATAGGGGTGGGAGGTCATAGGAAGGGCTAAAAAACTTTTTCAATTTAATGTAATCAAAATTTTATCTTCTGCCATTACCTCTGTCCCTTGTTTGGTTAAGAATTCATCCCTTACCAATAGCTGTGAAAGTTAGATGATCCAACTTTCTTCTAATTTTTATGGTATAATTTTTAATATTCAGGTTATGTACATTTTGAATTCATTGTAAAATGTGGTGTAAAATGTTGGCCCAGCCCTAATTTTTTGCCAGACTGTTTCCAGCTTTCTCAGTTCTTATCAAATAGGGGGTTCTCTGCTTGGTAATTTATTTTTTTGGGTTTATCCAAGACTGGATTATTGAGTTCAGTTATTTCTGAGACTGTATGAATGTTTAGAGCATCTCAAGAACACTGTTTTCAGTGACTTCAGAAGCACTTAATTATACACTAGCAATTACAGTGCTAATATACAGGTGAAATTGTAATAAGCCATTCTTACCTTTGATTAAAACAGATGAAGGGTTCCCTTTAACAGCATGTCCTGGCATATCTTCCTATAATTCTTTTTTTTCTTGGAGAGAATTTCACTTCTTGCAGGGAGATAGGCTATCACATGACAAGACAAATAGAGAATCTCATTGAGAAGCCATTTGGGAATCATTCCTAAATTATGGAACTACAATATGTTATAATGAAGGGGAAGAAATTACACCTGTTAGCTGCTAGCTGGTTTTTTTTTTCCTTTCATTAAAACATTCCACATTAAGTTAGGTATTAATCAAATAATGAACCAGGGCCTTAGGCATCCTCTCCTCTCCCCACTACTAAAAAAAATCTCTAGCTGATTTGCCAACCCTGAATGCTGCCTTCATAGAGCTGCTTAAGAACTGCATAGCAGAAGGTCACTTTTAATTTCCTATTTTCAGTTATCCTCAAGCCCCTCGGGAGGATTAGCCAGTCTAATGGAAGATACTTATCTCAAGCACAATCCAAACAGAAAGAAGGAAAAAGTCCCAGCACCTTGAACCAGGGCTGATTTGTTGATGATGCCTTGTGGTCATCAGCCAACAAATGGAAATTTGTATTGCAAAGGACACTATGAGACCATGTTAATGGAATGTATCAGTCCTTCAGAAAGAACACGGGACTTGGGGTCAAAGGACTAGGGTTCACATTCTAATTCTGGCACTTACTCACACCGATGTGACGCCAAGAAAGTCATGAACTTAACCTGGGCCTAGAGATGATCCTATGTCATGATTATCTGGATATTTGGTGCAAAGCTTTTGTTTCTTTTGCTAGAATTATCTGTATAATTGTTACAATTCTCAATTTTACTTAAATGAGTAAACATAATTTTTTAAACACATGTATCAACCATTAATGACTTTTTTTTCTCATTTCTTGGTTGGGTAGATAGTATGGGCTCTTTAAAACTAAAGAGCTAGGGGGCAAAACAAAACACAGAAAACAGCCTCATATGATTATGAAGTTAAATTAAGGACAGGTTGACCCTGTAGGCAAACTTTCTTTGATCCAAAATACTGGATAAAAGAAAAGAACATGAATAATACCACATTGATTGAAGAGCTCTCTCTAGGCACAGCACAGAGCAGTCTGGCACAAAGTCATCAACACAGGCAAAGTAGAATTAGGTAGTTGGAGACACAATGAACTAGACCTGGAAGTAGACCTTTGGGTTCTAGGCTCAACTCTGCCACTGACTACTAGCTCTTGTGACCTTGGGCAATTTACAGGCTGACTTAGTGGTCTCCTGAGGTCTCTTCCAACTCAAGGATTCTAGGATTTCACTACTCTGGGCCTTAACTTTCTCATGTATAAACCCAGAGGATTAATCTTTAAGGTTGCTTAAAATTCCAGAGTTCTAATTCATTTTGAGCATGGGCAGAGCCTATGACGTGGCTTCTAAAAACAAAACAACCAAAAAATCCCCTGAATGATGAAACTGTTAACCAAAGGGAAGATTTCATGGGTTGTTAATGCGTATCCTCATTATGGAAAACGCTGTGTGTGGTTTGAACATCTGGGCTTTGCAGTATTTGTATACAGGGACAAGGACATTATCTCCAAATACAAAGGACAATGAGTGAGAGAGAGAGAAAGAAAGAGTGTCTTTCTGAGGATGAGGATAGTGATATTGTGAATTGAAGTGTATTCAGGGAGTCCCTTTGTATCTCTGATTTATTAAATGGCTCATTGAGTATTTATGTGTTAGTCCAGGAATCCCCCCCTTTCCCCCCACTTACTATTCTAGTGGTAGGATGAGAAATCCCACAGGATCAGCAGCTCCCTAGCTCTCTTCTTCCCCAAGGCTGGTTAAGGAAAGTTTTACTTATTAGTTTTAAGTCCAAAATGGCAAGATAGGGGTGGGGGGAGACGAATGGGAGTGCGAAGAACTATCCTTGCACTAGCTGTGATATTCTTGTGAATAAAGAAAATAAAAACAACATTGTCATTTAATTGAGAATGATCACCCTCTAAAAACATGAGGCTTCCATAACACCAATAATCATTTCAGGGCAGATTTCCTTTCTAACTCTGGTTACTACTAAGGTCGTGGAAGAGACTAAGGACCAGTTCAGAACCTGGTCCTTTAACTGGTGTACGGTTATCCTTTCTTTTCCTTTCAATAAGGTCATATTCAATCAAGCAGTCCCACTATGCTAAGTGTTGGGGATACTGAGACACAAGTAAAACTAGTGCCTCAGGAGACATCTTGTACATACCTAAGTGTGCAAGTTTCTCTATACACATGTACATATGTACATGCAGATGTATATAAATATATGATGTTGGAATACCCTCTCTGGTGACCCTGTGGATGACAAAGCTCCACTGTCTGGTTATGAAGAATGATGGTTTAAAAAAAACAATTAGTCCCCCATTCCAACAACAAGAAAAAAAATCATCATATCTTATTTAAACTTTATGTTCTTTCATGGTGACTAAGCTATCAAGAAACTATGAGCATAGTATTTCATCTTTGTTAACATTTTGTCGATCTTTACATGCAGGCAATTACTCTAAGGCTGCCTCATGTGACTGATTAACTGTGTGCATTGAAGGTCCTTGAGTCTCTCTCCCCTCCATTTTTTTGGCTACCTTCTTAATTTCATTTGTGAGGGAAATTCCTGATAAAGAAGCTCCTTCCACCAATGTAGATTGGCACCTACTCTGCAAATTATAGTCTTAACTGCCTGGGCTCTATTGAGAAGTTAAGGGATTTGCCCAAGGTCATGTAGTCAGTACTACATATTAGGGGCAGGACTTGAATTCTAGAGGCCTTCCAGACTCCAAAGACTGGCTCTCCATACAGTCTTCCACAGCCAGTGTCTCACTCATAAAATCCCTAAATAGGATCTGGACTAGATACTACTCTAAGCCAATCAGATGTGCTAATATAGCACAGTAAAGTTAGTTATTCCAAAGCCTATTTAAGAGTTGGTTCTTGGTGTGTGAGTTAAGGTGTGTTTTTTTCTAGAGTTGAAGAGGCAATGAGTCTGGCCCTGTGGAATGGGACAGAGTTGCCAGCTGTAATCGATGACCCCCACTTTGCTGCTAGCAATCTTGTGCCAACCTATAGTAAATGGACTTGTGTTTGTGTGTGTGTGTGTGTGTGTGTGTGAGAGACAGAGAGAGAGAGAGAGAGACAGAGACAGAGAGACAGAGAGAGATCCTGCTGTCATGGGGATTAATTTGCATGCTTTATTGAGAAAAAGTAGTCTCACTCTAACAGAAAAGAATTCCTTATCTCCTCAAGAAAACTAGGGATAATGGGAGCTGGATTCATTCTTTCTTATATTTATAATGCACCTCTTTTTACACAGTAGTTTGCTCACAGTTGTTTCTCAGCTAACATTTTATAAATCAATTTTGTAAATGTACTAGGGGAACTCATAAGATTAGAGCAACCTTGCAGTTAATTGAACAATAAAATAAATAATCCTTTTTTTAAAAAATGTGGGTCATTGATTCAAGTTTATCTCTGCTGTAGGTGTCATTCTGTAGATGGGTTTTTTTCTTAAAGTGAGGTACCCCTGTGAAACAGTTATTAGGAAACACTAAATCTCTTAATGTACATAGAACTTTGCCATAGAGGGCTCACTCTTTCCCAACAGGGCAAAGCTGATAAGCCCATTCTTATCTGTATAGATCACCTTTAAAGTCAAATTAAGTTAATGCCTACTAAACATGCCAGGCACTATGCAAAGAAAGGCAAAAACATGGAAGCCCACCTCTCAAAGAGCTCACAATTTTATGGGGGACTGAACATGCAAACACTATGAATAAACAAGATATTCAGTTGTTTTTCAGTTGTGTCTGATTTTCTGTGGCCCCATTTTGGGGTTTTCTTGGCAAAGATACTGGAGTAATTTAGCCATTTCCCTTTCCAGCTCATTTTATAAAAGAAAAAACAGAGTCAAACAGGGTGAAGTGACTTGCCCAGGGTCATACAGCTAGTAAGTTTCTGAGGCCAGATTTGAACTCAGGAAGATGAGTCTTCCTCACTCTAGGCCTGACACTCTATCCACCATGCCACCCAGCTGCCCTCAAACAAGATAAATACATGGCAAATTGGAGATAATCCAGCTTTATTTCACATTTCCAGCCCCATCATACCTCCTACATTCCCTCAAAACTGATATGTTTTTTGTTCCTGAGCTCGGCATTACATATCCTACTTCCTCCATCCATGTGTACATCCCCCTACCCACAATGTGTTCCTCCTGCCTCTCAACTCATAGAATCTTCAGCTTCCTTTCAGGTTTCAACTTAGTTGCCTCCTTGTATTGGAAGCCTTTCATCATTCCGCTAGTTGTCAGCGACATCTCCCTCTTCAAATTACCTTATATTTACTTATCTGGCTACAGGTTGTAACCTCCAATAAACTCTAAGCTCCATTAGAGGCAGGGACTGGCTTGTCACTCATTTTTGCAACCCTCGCACCTGAACTTGTGAGTAGCACCTAGTAAAGGCTTGTTGAATTGAATCGAATTGAACAGAATAGAGTACAGATCCCTGTCCAATTCCAGCCTTTTCCCGCACCTTTAGTGGTAGAGCCTTCCATGTTTTTCCTATGCAGCGTCCGTCATCCATCCTGGGTCATCCATTCAGTCCTCCTCATTTTTACAGGTGTAGTGGTTGAAGCCCCAGACAGGACAAGTAATTGACCAAACGTACATAGCTATTATTCACTCACTCCACAGTTGTTGAATATTTATTGAAATTTTGAAAAAGGGATTGATGAAAGTAAACCGTGAACGTTATAACAATGCACCATTGGGTGATCTTTTTCATGGGCGTTTGTTTTCCTTCTGCAGAAGGCAGATAGCTGGGGGAAATAGCACTGGCTTTTACTGTTGTGACACACTTCAGGAGGTTCCTCAAGGGCTTTTTAGCCCCTGGAGATTGGAAGCAAAACCCAGCCTGCCAGGCTCACTAACACCTGACTTACAAGCCACTTTCCCTAAACCCCTGGGGCTCTGAACTAGGGTTGCTTCAATTAGTGACTTGGGAGCGAGGACCTCAAAGAAAAGGATGATGGGAACACCGTAGAAGAAAGCGTAGGGAGAGGACACAGGGCAGGGGACACCAGGAGGTAATTCTGGATTTTAAAAATCTTTTTTGTTTAAGCTGCAGGGTATGATCTCTTGGGGTTCAGACAGCATTTCTTTCTAGTAGTCTGCTGTTCTCTTCCCCTGCGCTCAGGGTTCCCATGTGTCCTGATCACAGTCTCAGAAGATGCTGGGGGCCATCGTGTACAAGGAATATTTGGTGCTAGGCAGCAGTCTCGTAAGCGATAGTTGGTGCAATTAAATTTTCCACTTTTGAAGCACAGTTGGAGAAAGAGGAAAGCAGGCTCTTAGTCACATGAGAGCTGACTATTCAGTGAGGGAACAGAAAGATGGGAGGAGGTGGGGGAGGCGGGACGTGGGGAGTGGGGGGAGAGCCTGTCTCACTGCAGGAGTGGTGGCGGGTATGTGTAACATTGCATTGGCAGTGCAGTGATGGCTGGGGGAAAGAAAACCTTGCTTTTTACTTCTCAGCAGAAGCTGGTCGAGCTGATCACTGTATGCATATGTAGACATGCATATATACATAGGGAGAGGGAGAGGAAATGAGCTCCTGCTGCTGTTGGTATACAGAGCTCATGATGTCTTCTCTGTCTTCTCTGCAATTCATCACCTTTGATTTTGACTACAGAGGTTCAAGTGCCTTGCCCAGGGTCACCCAGCCAGGATGTGTCAAAGGCAGGGTTTAAACCAACAGTTTCCCCAGATTGTTGGAAATGCCCTTTATTATTTTTAGCAAGCCCTCAGATAGGCTATTTCATAGGAAAGTGGCTTCAGGGAGTCGAGGAAATAGATTTCCCCCTCCTCTTTGCAGAGATAGGACACCATGGGTGTGTCAGACTGTCAGACATGGTTGATCTGTTGGTTTTGCTGAATTTTTTTTTAATTCTTCATTATCTTTGGTACAAGGGATGGCTTTATGGGGATGAAAAAGAGGAGGGATAAATTTAGAACGAGGATGTGGTAAAAACAAATAAGATTCTTTTAAAAAATAATTTCATTTCTCAAGCTACCTGTTAAAGTCTTTGGGAGGAGAATTAAGAGGAAGAAGGAGCACCATCAAAACTCTCAATTTTATGGTGAATTGATTTTTTAAAATTTACTACCAAACCATGTCATTTAAAAATACCAAGGAGGGACGGTTGGGTGTGCAATATTATCTAGAAATAGCATCTCAGGAAACAGAGGAAGCTTAATCACAAACTCCCTAAAGAAACTGACATCCTTATCTGGAAGGATGCTATATTTCTCTGTAATTATGTGTGTGTGTATATATATATATGTATATATTTTTTTTTCTTGTCAGCATAGTGTCATGTTTCATACTAGATTTTCATTTTGTTTTGTTCATTCTCTTTTGTTTTAAGTTTTCCATTTCTACAGCCTGCTTTTTCTTCTCTGGCCCCTCCTAGTTTCTCTGTGAGAGGCCAATGAGAAAGAGGCTAGTATTGTTCATTTAATCCTAGGTGTGGTTGAGTTAAGGCTAGAAGTAGGCAAGGACTCATCAGAAGGTGGGAGAGGGCAGGGAATGATGAGCAAGTTTTAAAAATTTGTTTTTATAAATGCACATAATTTTAATGCTGGAAAAATCCACATTCATTTGTAATTTCTTGGCAATTGGAACGATGCTGGCACGGGTCCTACCGAGCTAGGACCATTTTGACTACTAGTCTGGTGGTGGACTATTTGTCTGCTATCTGAGGATATCTTAGTTAAGTTCAGAGATGCTTATGGGTGGGCCACTGGGTGATGAATTTCTTTTCAGGCACAGCAACTCATGAACACCATTTATGACAGTATAGACGAGTTGCTATCTGTTTTGGTGGAAGGGTTACCTGTACAATGAAATCTTGGATCCTTGAACAATTAATGTATGCGGTAGGTGTACCAGGGAGGGACACGCAAGGGTCTGAGTGGTGCTAACGTTTATAGAGCACCTTAAGGTTCGCGAAGCACTTCACATGCATTGTCTCGGGTGACCCTTACAACAACAGCCCATTGTGGTAGGTGCTACTATCATTCCCATCTTACAGACGAGGAAACTGAGGCTAGGAGAGTTTGTCAGACAGCTAATAAGTGTCTGAGGCTGGACTCTATCCACATTGTCACCTGGCTGCCATTTTTATGGAAAGAAACCTAGCAGTATCGAGGTGTCAGAGGAATACTGAAATCCAAACAAGTGAGACGAGTGGTGAGACAGACCAGGAGAGATTCAAAGAGATTAAGTGACTTATCTACAACCAGTCAGTGTCTGAAGCAGGATTCGAATCCAGGTCTTCCTCTCTCAAGGTCACTCCTTTCACTATTCCGTGCTGTTTCTCTAAAGCAAAAAAGAGGATATCAGAGAAGTAGGTGACTTGCCCGAGGTCACATAGATAGTAAGTAGAACTGGGACTTGTACTGTGTGCTAGGAGGCTTCAAAGTTATCATCCTACTGTACCACATGACCTCAGGGCAAGCCAGGTGGCACAGTGGAGCGAACCCTGGGCTTCGAATCAGAAGGACTCATCTTCATGAGTTCAAATCCAGCCCTAGACATTAGCTGTGTGACCTTGGGCAAGTCACTTAACCCCGTTTGCCTCAGTTTCCTCATCTGTAAAATGAGCTGGAGAAGGAAATGGCAAACTCCTCCATTGTCTTTGCCAAGAAAACCCCTAATGGGTCACAAAGAGGTGGACACAATGAACAACAACAAACAGCACCGTACTGCCTCTGAGCATCTTTTCCTAAGAATATGTCTCTTCCGTTACAGCGTTCAGGACATGGGTAGTAGTGGTGATATAGAACTTAGTGTAAAAATAGCGTGCAGTAGATCTGGCGTTGATCAAATTGCAGGTTAGGCTAAATACGATCTACATTCATGTGGCCAGTATGGACAATGATGGTGCACGGTACCTCCTCAACATGGTACATGTGACTTTGACTCTTAGTGGGTTTGCGTAAGGATGGTCCATCATTTTCCATAAAAAACGATTTCTATGGGTCTCGATGTGTCAGAATAGAGGCTGAGGTAAACAGGTGAGCCAACAGATTGATGACGGGCATCACCAAGGAGGACAACCTCATGATTCTAATCCTAGCAATGCATATTTTAATTTAATTTATGTATTAATTTTCAAATATAATTTTATATGATTAATATTTATATATACGTGTAATGTAATACTTTGAGGTTTGCGAAAACACTTTACACATGTCATCTCCATTGAAACTCACGACAACCCTAAGCAGTTCTCATAGATTGTAAGTTACGCGTTAGGTGCCTGTCTGTAAGGAGGGAGGGCGTTTCCACATCAGAAAATCCCTGCTCTGTAAGGAAAGCAGGCATACGCCAGAAACCGAGCGGTGTCAAGAACTGGGAGGAGCAATTAAAGTAGTAAAAACTGATGAAATAATAGGATTGGGGGAAGAAAGTAAATTGTCATTGTCGTTATCGCAATAAGACATAAGTAAGACTTGTATCTTAGTCTGCCTATTAGATGTATGACTTTGGGAAAGTCACTTAACTTATTAAAACCTCGGGCAGTCATTAAGCATTTATTAAGCACCTATTACTTTCCAGTCACTGTGCTAAGTGCTAACCCCAACAGGGGATACAAAGAAAGGTCCATGACAGTACCTGCCTTCAAGGAACTCACAGTCTGCTGGGGGAAACAGACATGGACCAACCACCATGTACAGACATGCTATATAGAGGACCAATAGAAAATAATTGACAGAGGGAAGGCACTAGAACTAAGAGGGCTTGGAAAAGGCTTCCTGTGGAAGATGGGACCTTAGCTGGGACTTGAACAAAGCCAGGGAAGTCAGGAGGCAGAGATGAGGAGGGAGAGCATTCCAAGCATCGAGGGCATGCCAGTGAAAATTCCCAGAACCTCAGTTCCTTTACCTCTAAACAAAAGGATAATTTCTACCCTATGCTAAAGGGCTGTTATAGAAATCAAACAACAGTGAGAGTGCTTTCAATTTTAAAATATTAAATAAATATAATAATTAAGCTCCTGTTTAAGCTTCTTTGGGGAGGATATCGTTTGTGAACGTGCCCCTGTGGTTTGAGTCTTACCTACAGCAACATTCATACACACAGCTGCATACAGTGAATTTGCTCTAATGATAGGGGAAATGGATAACTGACCAGATAATAGTACAGAACTGCTGTTAAGTAGACTGAGCAGGGTATTCGGCAACCTTGCATAAATTATAATGTACGATCTTCCATGCTGCCTTGACCATGTTGGTCTTAATCAGTCTTTGTCCCTACAGGCAACTTCCAAAGAGGAGAAGTGGTGGTTATTTTATAGATTTATTAGTTTTCAGGCCATTGGCAAGAAAATTGATATCTTCTTTTAGCATATCCCCAAAGTTAGGAAACTCACTCGATAAAAATGACATGGAAAACTTATTATAAGCCTGCAGTGGTACAAAGAAGACTTAGAAATAAATGATGATTAAAGGAGCAGGCTCATTTAAGAAAAAAGGAAAGGCCTTAATGTCAGTCCATGAAAATATAATGCACTCTATTTTTGACTCTGCAGCTGTGAAGGCTACTTGTCATGGTACTGTCTTGGGCACAGAGGAAATTTCCTCTTTCTCTGTCCTTTTCTCATTCTGTGCAGCTGAGCATAAATTCCCTGAAATGGGGAATAACCTGGCCAACTACTTTAATTATCCTCTCAATTGCATTGCTGCTGAGAGAGATCCAGTAATAATACTGTAAACATGATCATATCCAGGTTTATGCCCAACCCTCATTCCTCTCTCCCGTGTCTTACATCATATAATCCCTTTCCATTCTCACTTCAGGAGGATAGGATGCTGGCCAAGATTTGTCCTAATGTTCTGTTTACACTCCTTTTTTCTTTTAAGTCCTCAGTCATTTGTTTGTTTTAATATGTATTCATTAAAATTATTAGTGGCCAAATTAATGATTTTGTGTTTAAATTTCTTTTTTTTAATTTTCTTTTTTTATTATGAACTTAACAAACTTGAAAATTTCAATATGTAAAGAATAGGAAAAGAATAATTGCATACATTTTGTTTTTAAACACATGTTAAATTGAGAACAATAGTTATGCCTCTCTTGTCTTGGCCCCCTTCTGAAATTCTTTCTACATCCTTCTGTATATTTTTAAAAAATGTTTCCTTGACCGTTTCCCCCTTTCTTTTCTTTATTTCAGCATCATTATCACTACCCACTAACTTGCCCTCTCCTTTAGAAGCCCTTGTTGTTGTTAAGTCATGTTTAATTCTCTGTGGCCCTATTTGCGGCTTTCTCGGCAAAGATAATGGAGTGATTTGCCATTTCCTTCTTCAGCTCATTTTACGGAGGAAAAAAACTGAGGCAAACAGGGTTAAGTGACTTGTCCAGGATCACATAGCTAGTAAGTATCTGAGGCCAGATTTGAGCTCAGGAAGATAAGTCTTCCTGACTCCAGGCCCTGTACCCTATCCAGTGCATTACCTCGCTGCCCTTAAAAGCCCTATATTGTAGCAGGTGTGTCTAGTTTAGCAAAACAAATCATCACGTTTGCATGTCTGCAAATACACGTGTCTTCTATTGCGTTACTTCTCTGCAAAAAGTGTGGAAGCTCTATTCATACTCAGTCTATTGTTCACTGAAGAGATCGATCATTGTCCTTTACATTATTCTAATCATTTTATTAATTATTCTTTAGGTTCTGCTTATTTCCCTCTGCAGGAGGGTACTACAAGGCTTCCTAGGTGTCTCTGAATAGGCCTCTTCTGGGTTAGGCCTAACCCAGGCCGATATGTAGTAATTCAGGACTAGGCTTAAAATGAAATGAGACACTTGCAGAGTATAATATGCAATTAAAAATAAAAAAATTAGAATGATTTAGAGGTAGCGTAAGGTGCCATATGGCTTGCAGGGAGGCAAAAATAGATATCTTTAGCATTTCTTCCCCTGACCTTCTCCGAGGTAGGCTTAATGCCAGCCAGGAGATTAGGGCCAGAGGTGAGCCACTCTGCTCTTCTCAGAGAAAAGGGGCACCAGGCTAAAATTATATCTATATACTCCCTTAAATATCATTAGTCTAGGAGATTTGATTTTTAGGCTCAAGCCAAACTCCTAATTGCTGTTGCATAATGGGGAAAGGAGAACCCCAAGTTTTATATCTAAAGCTTGATTTCCTTTCCACCAGATACCAGCTCTACAATGAACACACATAGAAAATAGCAAAGAGAGTCATTTATCCAAGTTGACAGCACAAAACAACGAAAGTATACATGAGAATATATATCACACAATACCGATTGAAAGAACTCTTCCACTGGGAGCAAAGTAACCCAACTCAACAAAGAGGGAAAAAATTCCAGATCTCACCCACAGGAAAATTCCCTGAAGTCTCTAGTATAGTGAATTGGGGATAAGGACATCATGGAGATTGCTAGCTCCTCCTATATCAGCTTCTTCCCATAGTCACTTTTTCCCTTCAGTTATCTGAAGAGTGGATGGTATTGAGCATCTGTCTTGAAAAGGGAAGCCAGAAGCAACCTGAAGAGACTGAAGAGACCAGATCTCCCTCCTTTCTTGCTCTCACCAACTCCACCCTGCCCCTTAGGCAGGCATGGTGCATTGATCTCCACTGAGGAGATAGTCCCATGCCAATGACCTTTGGAGCTTGGGTTACAAGCTTCCTAAAGTTTGAAAGGATACTGAGTCAGATAGAAACCTACTCCCCTCAGCTTCCACAGATCTGAAAGACATCTTCCCAGGCAAGTAGAGTTCCAGTAAAATCTCTGAAACCAACTCACCATTGTGGTCTTTTATGCCTCAAGAAGTAAGGAAGGCAAACCAATGATGATCCTAAAAGTGGCCTCCCCACTCCCTTAAAGAGAAACCAGCTCAGCCTACATAAAACAGATGCTGCTTTGACCTCACCATCCTTTTCCTTCTTTCTCACAGCACAATGGTGTTTTTTATCTTTGTATGCTAAAACTTGTTGAGCCATTCCCCAATTTATAAATGCCCAATTTGTCTCTAGTTTTTTGCTATGACAAAAAAAATGCTGCTATAAATATTTTTGTACATGGGGATCTTTTCCTGCTTGGAACTTTTGGGGCTATGTACCTAATATTTACTCAGAGGGTCATAGTTTAGTGACATTTTGGGGTAGTTCCAAATTGCTGTCCAGAATGATTGAACCCATTTATAGTTTCATCAGTAGTAAATCAATGTGCATGTCCTCCCGTGTCCCCTTTTGACCTTTTGTTCCTCTAGGTGAATTTTGTTATTATTTTGTCTAGTTCTATAAAGTACCTTTATGGTGGTATAATGCATCTGATGCTAAATCTATAGATTAGTTACTATTGTCATTTCAAATTCTATTAATATATTCTAATCATGAACATCAATATTCTAATAATTAACTTTTCTGTAAGGAGTGCTTTATAGTTGTATTCATACAAGGCCTGAGTGTGTCTTGGTAGATAGACTCTAAGTTATTCTATATATGCTGTGGTCATTTTGAGTGTAATTTTCTATCGTTTCCTGATGAGTTTAGTTGATAATATGCAGAAAAGCTGATAATTCTGTGGGGGAGCGGGGAGGGGATTTCTATCCTGCCTATTCTATTAAACTTATTATTTCAGTCAATTTTAGTTGAATCCCTAGAGTTCTCCAATCTGTAATATCATTTGCAAAAGTGATCGTTTTGTGTCTTCTCTATCTATACTATTCTGTCAATTTATTTGTCTTGTCCTATTTCAATAGATAGCCTTTCTAGAACTATATCAAATGATAGTGGTGACAATGGACATCCCATGCTTTGATTTCCACAAGTCCGTTTGACTTTCATACAAGAACATGAGCTTTGTCCAGTTCCTTAATCATTTGTCCTACGTACGTGTATCAGAGTTAAACTCAGGTGCAATTGTCCATAGAATTTTCCTTAATTAAACCTTTCCTAGTTGTCTGTGTACACACTGACATCCACACTCACACCAACCCACACTCCCTCATACACATTAATATAAATATGCTATAGACAGGATGCTTCGTTTTTGCATTTGTGTTTACTGTGCCTAATATTGTGCTTATTCATAATAGGTCCTTAAATGAATTGGTGTTTAAAGGAAATTGAACAAAAATTGTATGGATGGATTAGTGCAAGTTAACTTCCTGTTATGAAGAAACACTTTTTTTCCTCTTCAGAGATATGACTATTGGAAGATAATACAGTCAGAATACATGGCCAAAAGAACTCAAGCTATCTTTCCTGTGATGATGATCATGGTGGTAGCAATTCACAATTGTATAGTCCTTCAAGAGGTGAAAAGTATTTTCCATACAGTCTCTCACTTGATCCTCACAAAACCATGCCAAGTTGGTGCTATGACTATTCCTATTTTTACAAATGGAGATACAGCATCTCATTGAGGTTAAGTGACTCGCTTACAATTATACAGTTAGTATAGTGTTTGAACCCATTTCTTCCTGACTTCAAGTCCAGCACCCTGACCACTCTGGAACACCACCTCTAAATGTTTGAGTTGTTTGTGTTGTAGTATTCATTGCATTCCATTTATAAAAGTCATAGACAATCAGGTTATTAACTCTCATGTGTTTGCCTATGGCAAACCACTAGTTCTCTGTAGGAGGTGTAGCACACAATAAATACTCATTACTTCATTTGTTGAGTGTTCCTTTTGACTAAAGAAGAGAAAAAAATTTCTGTTCTACTTTGATCAGACTTTTCTATCACACTCTCTTAAGTCTAAACAATTGGCTTCCAAGAGGCACAACTTAAGCTCTTTCTTTGAAGCAAGTAAAAATAGGTCAAACCATCCTGAGGAATTGGCTAGGAAGGGTGGAAGACAGGACTCTGAATCACAAATTGAATCAAGAGAAGTAATTGTAGTCATAAAAGAATGCAGAGGGATAAAGACAACTATTATCAGAAGAGATTAGTTTCCCTTCTCTTCTTAAGCTGAAAAGTGGGATGAGTCAGTGTAGAAAACATTACATGTGTCTTCTAAACAGTAGACCGTGCCTGTTTCTCCTGGGTCTGCAGACTTAGTTATGACTAAGGACCATGACTAAATGTACAGGAAAAGAAAAAACAGAGGGAGTTTTGTTTTACGTTAAGTGGTTCCCAATGGTTTTTGGTCCTTGTATCAGGAGTGCCGAGTTTATAATCTCAAAGAAGATCATAAACATGTCTGAAAGGTTCGGAACCGCCGGATATAAGAAACTCTCAAAGTAGAAGGCAGAAGAATCAAAACATTTATTTAGGCTCCACAGTAACCAACCCATGAACCAGAAGCCCCATTTTGATATGTTGATCATAATCTTCCAGGCCCAATAAGTACGCCTTGAAAGAGTAACCAGGAGGCTACAGAGAAACATGATTGCGTAAAGCAAAATCATGTTTCCCCCTTTTATGGTAATAAGATTACCCACTGGACTGAAGTCTTTGTTCAGCTTCCTCCCGTAGATCAGCTCTGCTACTGGCAGCTCCTGCCTCAGCTGTGTCTGTGGCTGAAACTGACGTAACTGTCGTAACTGCCTCTGTAACTGCCTCTGGCTCCAACTGTCGCTGTAACTGTCGCTGTAATGGCCTGAAGTCTTTGTTCAGCTTTCTCCCGTAGGTTAGCTCTGCTACTGGCAGCTCCTGCTTCAGCTGTGTCTGTCGCTGTGGCTGTAACTGACGTAACTGTCGTAACTGCCTCTGTAACTGTCGTTGTAACTGTCGCTGGCTCCAACCGGAAAAGGAAGAGAAGAATCTTCAAGCTGTCCTCTCCCCTCTTATAGGGTTTTTGACATCATCAAGCTCCGCCCAAATGACCAGGGCCGATTGGTTCCTGAGTTGGCTCCTCCCCCTAGGGTAGACCAGGTTCTGGAGCTAACACCTCCCCTCAGCCAGCCCCATGACTCATCACACAGGAAGTTCTGGTCCTGCCCCGGAAGAGCAAGCCCCAGTGTCCAGAGGCTCAATGAGGCAAGCTGAGCCATTCAAAGAAAACAAAAGCCATTATGGCTACAGTCCTTGAACAACAAAAATGTGTTATTAACCCTGGGATCATTTAACATATTACATAGAATATTTTGCAGGCACCATTAAATAATGTTTAGCATGAACCTCTTGGAGCGTTATCACAAACCCCTGAGAATCCTGTGAACCACTAAATGGGAATCAGCATGTCTTAATGAAGTTGTGAATTATGATCCTACACCAGGAATCTAAAAGACTACATCATTCTAGAAAAAAAGACTTTTAAAAAACAACTATTAATTAACTGAATGACTTTTGGTAACCACTTGGATAGCCTCTTTGTATCTCATTGTCTTTATTTGGTTAAAAAGAGAGTTGGATTAGATTTTTAAGTTCCTTTTCACCGCTGAAATACAATACATAGATATACATGTGTGTATATATATATATATATATATATGTGTGTGTGTGTGTGTGTGTGTGTGTATACAAAGCAATTGTTATATGTATGTATTACATAGAAATTTTAAATGTATATATGTATCTAATCTATATGTCTCTATATCTATATTTCTTTTTTTTGAGGGGGGAAGGCAGGGCAATTGGGGTTAAGTGACTTGCCCAAGGTCACACAGCTAGTACATATGTCAAGCATCTGTGGCCGGATTTGAACTCAGGTCCTCCTGACTCCGGGGCCGGTGCTCTACTCACTGCACCTCCCAGCTGCCCCTCTATATCTATATTTCTACCCATTCTATGAGTGTAGCTTTGTTGATAGGTCATACTCTACAAATGAAATAATAGATCATAGATTTCTAGTTAGAGCTGAGGAAAGAGCGCACCCCACAAATGGAAGAGAGCCACTGCAAAGCCGCAAAGATGGGAATGGGAGTGTTGTGTTGGTCAAGCCTGAGGATTAGCAAGGGGAGCAGTTGATCTGGATTTTAAAGTGTGCGGAGGGCAGTAATGACACATAAAGAAAGTTGGAAATATAAGTGAGAGGCAGGATGTGAAGGGCTTGAAATGCCACACTAAGGATTATATTGTAGTGGAAATAGAGTGTCATTGGTGCTTACAGAATAAGGAAGTGATATGGTCAGACTCATGCATCACTAGATGTGATTATTGAATTTTCCAGCCTAACATCAGTTTGCTTTACATAAGTATGAACCACTTACATAAGGGGTTCATACTTATGTATAATCACTGAGCATTTAAATGGCACTATATTTTTCTCTTTACGTTGCATTATTGAATATATATTGAATAAACATTTGCTTTTTTTCATTGTGATTTGGTAATCACTAGAGGTGGATGATCCCCAATCTTTTAGCCGTGTAACCTCAGTTTCTATGTACTCAAGAAACTCCCTATTATTAATTCATGAAGTGGCTTTGTGGATTGCCCAGGAACTTTTCTTGTCCTTCTGTTCACTGTTCACTGTTGCACTATTTCCACAAAGCCAACTAGAGGGAGAACTCTCATAGTGAGCTACTCCCCAACAGTTTCCAGATTACGGTACAGGTCAAATGTTTTATGCTTTGATATAGTAAAAAACTGCTTCATCTGCCTGCCTTTGGACCATTTCATTGCTTGTTATCATCATCTCGACATGAGGTAAAGGAGGCAAGAATCTTTGGTAGTAATTCTGTTATCAAAAATAGTAAATGAGAAAGTTATTAGCTCAAATGAAGTTGGCAGTAATTTTTAAGTTACACTTACTTGTAACTGCTTGTATTCTCCTCCTAAGAAAGAATTAGCCATTGGAAAGTAAAGCCATTTGCATCTTAAGAGATCTGTCTCAACCTGAAGTGTGCCCAAGAGAGATGGACAAAAGTTAGAATTATATGAGATAATTTGACTAACAGTAAACGAAGATTTTGGTTAGGGGAGCGCAGAAGGAACCAAAGCCTCTTTAAAAGTTTCCCGAAAAGGAAATAAATAATTAATTAAAAAATTTTGGAAATACTTAGGAACTTTGATTAATAAAATAAGCAACCACAATTCTAAAAAACTCACGAGGAAACGTGGTACTTGACCAAAAAAAAAGGTGATGAACTCAGAGTGCAGATTGTTACATACTTTTTCTGGACAAGGCCAAAGCAAGATTTGTTTTACTTAACTATACATCTTAGAAGGGGTTTGTTTTTATTTTTTGTCTGAGGAGGGATGAGATAAGAAAGAGTGGGCAGATTTTGGTTAATTGAAAAAAATTATATTTAACATAAAAGTTCCCCCCAAATAAAGGATGTTTTAAGCACTGCCTAAAAAAGATTGTAGCACTATTTATGTAGAAGGGATCATATTCTCCAGCTTCCTCATTTTATAGATCAGAGGATAATAAATTTAGATCTAAGAAGGACCTCAAAATCCAGATATGTAACATTTATCTAGCCTTTTAAGATTTGCAAACTTATAAAAATACAAGTCATTCCCCAATTGATAAATGGTCAAAGGATATGAACAGGCAATTTTCAGACAAAGAAATCTTAGCTATCTAGAGTCATATGAAAAAATGCTCCAAGTAACTATTGACCAGAGAAATACAAATTAAAACAACTCTGAGATACCACCTCACACCTATCAGAGTGACTAATATAGCAAAAAAGGAAAATACTGAATGTTGGAGGAGCTGTAGGAAAACTAGGACACTAATGTACTGCTGGTGGAGTTGTGAACTGATCCGACCATTCTGGAGAGCAATTTGGAACTATGCCCAAAGGGCTATAAAACTCTGCATATCCTTTGATCTAGCAATGCCACTGCTAGGTTTCTATCCTGAAGGGCTATAAAAATGTGCATTCCCTTTGACCCAGCAATACCACTTCTAGGGTTGTATCCCAAAAAGATCACACAAGTGGGAAATGGACCAGTATGCACAAAAATATTTATAGCAGCTCTTTTTGTGGTGGCAAAGAATTGGAAATCAAGGCGATGCCCATCAGTTGGGGAATGGCTAAACAAGCTGTGGTATATGATTATAATGAAATATTCTTGTGTTATAAGAAATGACAAGCAGGATGATTTCAGAAAAACCTGGAAAGACTTACATGAATTGATGCATAGTGAAGTGAGCAGAACCAGGAGAACATTGTACACAGTAATAGCAACATTGTTCTATGAAGAACTGTGAGTGATTTAGCTGTTCTTAGCGAGACATTGATCCAAGATAGTCCCGAAGGACTAATGATAAAACACACTATCCACCTCCAGAGAAAGAACTGATATTGATTGAAGATAGACTGAAGCATGCTATTTTTCACTTTCTCTCTCTCATTTTTTTCTTTTATTCAAGTATTTCTTATACAAAATGATTGATATGGAAATGTTATACATGAGTGCACATGTATAACCTATATCCAATTGCTTACTGTCTTGGGGGAGAGGAGAAGGAAGGGAGGGACAGAATTTGGAACTCAAAGCTTTAAATAAAAATGTAATTTTTTTTTAAATTTGCAAAGTTCTTTCTATATATTACCTCATCTGATCCTCACAACAACCCTGTGAGGTACTCTTATCTTCATTTTATAAATGAGGATGCCGAGGGCTAGTGGGGCTTCTACTTAAATAGTAAGTATCTGAAGTAGGATCCATACTCAGATCTTCCTGACTCCAAATCCCAGTCTTTAGCCTAGGCCTACACAACCTGCAGCCTACCAAAGGATTTTGGGAGGCCCACAAAAAATGTAGAGGATATTTTCATGGGCCACCTGAAATTCTTTGGCAGGCCACAGGTGGTGAAGACCACTTTGGCCATTATGCTACCTATCTGCCTAGGCTAACCCCCTTACTTGATAGATAAGGAGACCAAGGTATAGGAAGGTTAGATTTAGATTTAGAACTAGACAAGGAAATTGAGGTCCATGGAAGTTAAGTGATTTGCACAAGATCACACAGGTAGATGAAGAAAATGCAATCTAGAAAAGGGAAGTCACTTCCTGGGCTAAATACAAGTAGCCGGGGCTAGAATGAAACTCTCCTAACTACTAGTCTAGTCATCATTTCCACTAAAATACACCACCCTTCATAGGTTTCCATTTTCCTCCTAAGCTTTCCCTGAAAGACATTCATTCTGATGTCGTAGCTAGAGACCTGGCCTCAGAGTCAGGAAGAACTTGTCTCAAAAACTGTTTTTCTTATTAATATTTTTTTGTAGTTGGGCCCTTTACCAGTGTTAGACTCACTCCTGGGAAACAACTGAACATTTGCCCAGTGGCCTGTTGAGTAACTTGAGCATTTACAAGTACTTTGACAGTGAGGGTAATGGAGCCAGAAATTCTGCCTAGCCACTTGGCAACATGAGAATATGGCCTGCCTCTTTTGTGGAAGTGGTCTGATCCACCTGCATTCTGACTTGTTGGAAAGATACAGCAGTATCTTTCCAACCTTACTCCTTCTGTAACTACAGTCAGGTTAGAATCACACTGAGTTCCTCTAATAGGTGAATCTAGGCCATTAATGGAACCAGTACCTCCAATCTAAATGAACCTTACTCCTTCTGTAACTACAGTCAGGTTAGAATCACACTGAATTCCTAATAGGTGAATCTGGGCCATTAATGGAACCAGTACCTCCAATCTAAATGAACCTTACTCCTTCTCTAACCACAATCAGGTTAGAATCACATTGGATTCCTCTAATAGGTGAATCCGGGCCATCACAAATAAAACTCTCATTAACTTTTTTTTAATGTCGTTTGAAATTGACATTGAAGCTCTCATGGAATTTCTGCTTTGTGTAAAACAGAAGAGTAACACATTATTGGACTTGTGGTATACATAGGATTAAACTGTATTAAGACAGATGCCATATTGGGATCTGGGGACTCTGGATTTAGAGCTGGAAGAAACCATAGAGTTTGTCTTCATCCTCGTTTTTCAGATGAGGAAACAAAAGCCTGGAAAGTTTAAACAACTTACCCAAGGTCATGCTGGCATAAGGGACAACAAAGATATGAACCCAAGTGTACTAGTTCCAAATCCATTCCTCTTTCTGCTGTGCCATGTAATAAATACAAAGCGAAATAGTCAGTAGTAGCTATGAACATCACTCATAACCTTCCTGAGAAAGAGCTGTTAAGATACTATCTCCAAGAGTATTATCTTTCATGTTTTATGCATATCCCTTCTTGCTTTACAGACTGAATGCTAAAATCTGGTATTTATCTTCTCTCTTGTCTTCCCCTTGCATAAAATCAGCTTTAACTATCACCTATAGGAAAATAACTGACAATTCTTTAGCAACAAACCCAAGCCCTCCCTTTAACCTTAGTGTCTTATCTCCAAGCAGCCTACTGGACTTTACTGTCAGAGTGTCCTTCCATGACCTCAAGAGCGAGGTATCTAGGGGCACCTGGGTGGTGCAGTGGATTGAGCACCAGCCCTTGAAGTCAGGGAGGACCTGAGTTCAAATGTGACCTCAGACACTTGCTATCTATGTGACCCTGGGCAAATCATTTAACCCTGATTGCCTCAAAAGAAGAAAAAGAAGATTGAGGTACCTAAAATGAATTGTTTTCCCCCGTTGATCTCCCAGCGGTTGTCAATAATATATATGTTAGTAGAGACTTAATAATAGATGGAGTAAGGTCTTGGAGTCAGAAAGTGCTGAGTTCAGGTCTTGCCAAACAAGATAATATTTTTAAAGAACTTTACAGAGTGCCTGGCACATGGTAGTCACTTAATAAATGCTTTTTCTCTTCTCTCCCCTCTGATGCAAAAGCTGGACATCAGCACAACACTAAAGTTGTCCATTCGATATCCCTAATTCTCAACATGACCTGTCCACCCCCTTTCCAATCATAAATTTTCTTGGTGATTTTAATTCCACCCCTTGCACATAAGTCATAATTGGAAATAAGATGAAAACTACTTTTGTTTGCCATCATGGCCCTTTAGATTATTCACAACTTCAGTTTTTGAGAGATTGTGGAATTCTAACATTCTCGACAGCATAACATCATTGGGAGTAGTCCTTGAGTGGCAGGGCTTTCACTTTAATAGCCAGAAAATCTAATGTGTTAGTAAACTGCCCTAATCTGAAGTTCTAGTGTGTCACCTTGCATGTGTGAATAAAGGAAAATATTACACTGCAGTGAGCTACTCCGAGCAGTATTGGAAACCAAACCAAAACTGCAGCACAATGAAGCCCATTCCATTTTTAAATTCGTTCAACTCAAATTCTTATTTTAATGATTTCAATTGAGAAGTAGTAGAAAAGTTGTATATTTTGATGATTAGATGATTTTTCTATTAAATATATTTTAAAATTTCCAAGATAAGTAAAAGAAAGCATCTTTTCAAATATTAAATGATTACAAGATTTGAGCTGACACCAGTTCAGGTCATAACCATTTAGTACTTCCTAATGAGTAGCTATAGCCAAAAAACATCACTCTATAATGACCCTTCTGGTTATTAGCCTTTTCAAACTTAAGTAGGCTGTTTTTAGACCATACTCACCAAGCCCATACTCTAAGCCTTTTAAACTTCAAAGGACCTCACGTGCATTAGATTGGCAAAGTTGACAAAAAAAGGGAAAATGACAGACATTGGAGGAGCTGTGGGGAAAGAGGAGCATTGCTGTAGTATTGGTGGAGCTATGAGTTGGTCCAGCCATTCTGGAAAACTATTGGAAGTTTGCCCCTCACATCACTAAACTGTACATACCCTTTCATCCAGCAACGCCATTACTCATTCTGTATTCCAAAGAGATCAAAGAAAGAGGCAAAGGACCCGTATATACAAAAATATTTTTGGCAGCTCTTTTTGTAGTGGGAAAGAACCAGAAACTCAGGGAGTGCCCATCAACTGGGAGATGGTCAAAGAACATGTGGTATGTGAATGTGGTGGAACAACATGGTGCTGTAAGAAATTATGAAAAGGATGGTTTCAGAGAAACCTAGGAAGACTCTAATGAACTGATGTAGAACAAATTTGGACAATAACAACCCTGTAAAATGAAATTGAAAGACTTAAGAATTCTGATCAGTTGCAGTGACCCACCACAATACCAGGTGATCACTGATTAAGCACACCACTCACCTCCTGACGGGCTCAAGGTGCAGAATGAGACATAAATTTTTGAACTTGCCCTATGTGGAAATTTGTTTTGTTTGATTATTCATATTTGTTACAGGGGCTTGTTGTTCTTTCCTTCTTTTCCCCTAAGGAGTAGGTAGAAGAGAAAATAAATACTTATTAAAAAAATATGAAAGATTCGTTAAACTTCAAAAGGCCTCTTAGAGCTCGTATGCCTGTAAGCATGCCCTTTACAAACCTAGGTTCACCTTCATACCAACTGTTGGTATCGGATTATGGAGAGGTATTTTGTTGTTGGTGGTGGGTACTTTCAGTCATGTCCAACTCTCTGTGACCCCATTTTGGAGCTTTCTTGGCAGATACTAGAGTGGTTTTGCCATTTCCTTCTCCAGCTCATTTTACAGATGAGGAAACTGAGGCAAGCAGGGTGAAGTGACTTGCCTAGGGTCACACAGCTAGTAATTGTCTGAGGTTGGATTTGAACTCATGAGGATGAGTCTTCTTGGTTCCAAGCCCAGTGCTCTATCCACTCTGTTACCTAGCTGACCTTAGGGGAGATTGCCAAAATTTCTGGTTTTTTGGACTGGACCTGTGATTTCATTGGAATAGGGAAATTCTAATGAGTAAATTCCATCTACCAATGCAGGTCAGTAATTACTCCACAAGGTATTTTAGGCTGAGAGAGACTTGCCTAAGGTCACAGTACAGTCAACTTGAACCCAGGTTGCCCTGACTCCCAGGCTACCTTTCTGTCTACTGCGCCACACTAGCATTACATACAAAGTTTGGGTTTTTTTAATAGTTGGAACCTAGAGTAATGGTTGGAACCTGGAGTTCCTTCATTTATTATAATCCTCAAAGGCTGGAATTATCAAACACCTGTTCTGTCATCTCTGTGGTAGTTCAATGTTGTTCCTTCGTGGATAAGTATTTTTGGTAGCTTTGCCCACTACAATTAATTTTACTTTATTGGGAGAGGGAGCAGGACTCTGTAAATGTGAAGATCATCTTGCCTGGACTGAGCCTAAACCGTGGAATTTTCCATTATTTTTTATCTAGCATATTTGAAATCTGCAAGCACCCCTGTCTTTTATTATTTTTCATCGAATAAATCACACTGTTCAGTAATGTTAACAAAAGACTCAGAGCATGACTGGGGAGGGCATAGGATGGGTTAAGGATCTCCCCTTTTGCTCTGTGTTAAAGTGGGGCTTCTTGGTCTAAGGCTGAGTGAGGAGGATGCCTCCCACTTGCTGAACAAGTAGCTAAGCCACAGCAGACACGTTCCGAGAGAACTGCTATTTGCAACATGCTTGCACACAGAGGCAGGTGACATTGCGTGTGTGCCTAGCATCCCTGGAAGCATGAGTACAGATGTTCTCTGCCTCTGTTTCTTTTTGCTATTTTAAAATCCCTGGAACCAACACCTACCCGGTCTTATAGCCACTCTCACTTTATTTTTAAAGGAAAAAAGGAAAAGACAGACTGAAATAGAAGGCAAGAGGCAGCAGCTTGAGGAACAGATCCTTCAGCTGCAGCATTCCAAGGTAAGAGGCTGGTGCCAGGAAGCAAAAGCTGGCGAAATCTCTTCATTATTAGACATGCAGATCACACGTTCAAAAAGCCAGGAAGAACCTGCACTGACATGAAGGGGATTTCAGGGACAGGGCGGGGTCGAGTTCATTATAAAATCACCACTTGGCTTTTTCTTGGGTGTTTCTCAAATGCAGTGAGTGCATTGTTAGAGGAACATTTGGATTTCAGCTAGGATGAAGAGATGACAGTGTGCATGTGGACAGGGTGGGGGAGGATTTCTAATTCGGCTTTATGCATGCATATGAAGTACAATTGTTAAATAGCTATATTGGGTAGGAATACTATATATTGAGAGCATATAGTTCCAATGTGACACCGTCCGTATGTTTATGCTTTCAATGTATGTGTATGTGTGTGGGTTTGTTGAAATATACTTACAAATACATTTAACACAATAATGTTTTGTCTTAAAGAGGCACTTTGAAATAAATAACTTCTTGATGTCATAAAGGGAAGGTTGACAATTACTGATAAAGAGGATTACTTCTGGTCATTTCACATTAATGCCTTTTATCTGTTTCTAAATCGAGTGTGATCATTTTATATGGTAAAATGTAGCTCATCAGAGGCGGGATTGGTGGTGTGGTACAGATTTCACTGGTACCCAAAATACGTTTTTCTCTCTCTTGCATCATTCAGCCAAAAAAAAAAGGGAGTGAGGGTGGGGAGAGGCAGAATGCATTTTTCCAACATAATACATTTAAGCACTGTAATTGATTACAGCCTAGGCTAAAGGTCTGCCACTGTCCCCTAGAACCTACTGGTGGCAGAATGTTGCCTCCTGCATTATCAGAGAATAAAGCAACGGCATTCCTGTGGAGCAGCATGAGTTGCCATTTCACAGAGATTGCGATTGGCTCTTTAGCAAAATGTTTCCACTGCTCACCCCAAGTTATTGCCATGTCAAATATGGCATCATCTCTAATGGACTGTGTCTTATTTATCTATTTCCCACAGTGCCCCCAGAATACTGCATTGTAAATAGAAGACAATTAATAAAAAATTTTACATTAAATTTTGTTGAATAAGTGTTGTTGGATGCGATAGTGACAGGAGAGTTAGTATTGATTTACAGGATATTTCTCTGTGTGTGTACATTTAACAGGGTTGTGCCTCTTTTCCTGCCTTTTTTATCTGCCCCCTAAAAACGAAGTTGTGTTTAATTTCCCATACTGGGATTTTTGACAAGCTAATTACTGATTTGAGAAGTTACATGTAAATGTTTCTGTCTAGCATGGTTATTCACTCCTATGCATTGTTAAAAACTATGCCAGAGATTTTTTAAAAATGCACAAAGAAGATATGATAAATGGAGAATAATATATGCCAGTCTAGTGGATAGAACACCAGGTCTGGAGTCAGGAAGACTCATCCTTCTGAGTTCAAATCCAGTCTCAGACACTTACAAGCTGTGTGACCCTAAGCAAGTCACTTCACCCTGTTTGCCTCAGTTTCCTCATCTGTAAAATGGGCTGGAGAAGGAAATGGTGAACCACTCCATTATCTTTGCCAAGAAAACCCCGAAAGGGGCTAGGAAGAGTCACACAACTGAAAATAATTCAAGAACAACAACTCCCTTTTGGCAAGCCATCCTTTTACAAATCTTTTTTTTCTTTTTGAAGAAGTTACTGTACTTTAGAATTATAGAATCTCCAGACTAGCAGGAACTCAGAAGTCCAATATCCACTCTATAACATCAGAAAAGTGATCACCCAACTAACTTTCAGTGAAGGGGAACCTACTACTTCCCAAGTCAGCTCCTTTTGCTTTTGGACAGCTGAAATTGTTAGGAAGTTTTTTCTTACTTTCAGGCAAAATTTGCTTCTTGTTGGCTTTCACTCATGGCTTCCATTTTCCACATAAAAACAGAGATTGTGTCTGTTCCTCTTCGTGAAGTATTCTCTAGGCTAAATACCCAAAGTTCCTTTAGCCTATCCTTATATAATGCAGTTTTATATCCCTTCCTCTGAACTCATTGGATATTCTCAATATCCCTTCTAATTACTCCAAATGCAATCTGAATAGAGTGGCAGTATCACTTTCCTCACTTTGGACAACATTAATATAGCCTAAAATTTCAGGAGTTTCTGTGACTTCCAGGTCAAAAATAAACTCTTGGGTATTTTTTACATGTGCTATTGGTTAGCCATGCCTCCCTCATCTTCTGCTTATACAGTTGACTAAGAAAAATGTTTTTATTGATGTCTTCTGTTTTACATCTTCATAGTTATCCTCTGTATTCCTCCCCCCCGCCAAAGAATCATTCCCTAATACAAACAGTATTTTGTACAATTGATTTTTAACCTAAATGTAGACTCTACATTTATTTCTATAAAATGTCATCTTTCTAGATTTGACCAATTGTCCAAGACTGTCAAAATTCTGGTGTTCAGCATTCAGCTCTCACTTTTAGCTTCTTACCATCTGAAAACTGGAGGAATTTTTCATCTGTGCCCCCACCCAAGTCATTGCTAAACATGTTGACCAAAGCAAGGTCAAAGACAGATCTCTTGGAGTGAATAGTCCACTCTAAACCTACCTCCAGGGTGATATCAATCCATTAATCACTGTGGTTAAGGTTCAGCCATTCGACTCAAATCTGCCTACTGTATTAACATAAAACCCTTGCTGCTCCATCATATCCATGAGGATATAAGGAAAGACCTTGTCAAATACCTTGATAAAAACTAGGTGTGCTATTTCTATACCATTCCTTCAATTTACCAGGCTTGTACTTGTCCAAAAAAAATGAAGTTAGTGGGTTATGATCTGCTTTTGAAGAGCTGATCATAAAACTACCCTTTAATAGTAAGGTCTAAAATGTTGCCAGGAATTTCATTCAAGCTCACAAGTGTTGGAGGCAGCATAAAGAAACAGAAAGCGGGCTTTGGAATCTAGAAGACCTGGGCTTAGGTTCTGCTTCAGATATATCCTGGCTTAGTGACACTAGCTTAATCATTAACCCTTTAGTGCTCCAGCAATCCTTCAAGATTGTAGGTGCACATCCGCATTAGTAGAAGGACTTTTCTCTGACAGAAATTCTCTCTACTATTGAAATCACAGGGCAGTTAGGTGGTGCAATAGATAGAGTGCCAGGTCCAGAGTCAGGGAGACTCCTCTTTGTGAGTTCAAATCCAGCCTCAGATACTTACTAGCTGTATGATGCTGGGCAAGTCACTAAACCCTGTTTGCCTCAGTTTCCTTATCTGTAAAATGAGCTGGAGAAGAAAATGGCAAACCACTCCAATATCTTGAGACTGAAAAATAACTCAACAATGAAATCACAGCTCCATTCTCCTATTCCTATCCCTTTCAAGCCCATAGTTTTAAGAATAGACTTTCTTCTTGTTTTGAAAATCAAGACATTTACCTATATTGTGTACAATGTGTACACGACTCCCATTCCTCAGAATTTTTAAAAAAATTAACAAAGAATGGAATCATTTGTACCTTCCCAAGATTCCTGGGTGACAAAAGCATGACCAAGAACATTACTCTCTTCTTAAAGACAACCTAAACACACTTAGCAAGGGCAAGCCAGCTGGCTAAAGTCACATAGCTTACTAGTCAAATCCAGGTCTTAAATTTTGGGCCACATCTTTCAATTTTGCTTCCTTATAAGTGAGCAAAAATTAAAAAAACTCAAAGAAATTCAAGAACTTTACTTGAAAAAAAATGCAAATGTCTTTTTTTCTCCTTCCTGTGTTGAGGAAGAATGAGAGGAATAGGATTAGTTTCTAGATATAGAAATGCCATAGTTTTATACAATTGTTTTATACAATGTTTATACATCGTTGTTTCTGGTTTGTTTGGAGAATCGGATTGAACATAGTAAAAGCAAGATTCCAGCATACTTTGTGGACTTCCTTGTTGTCATTTGGTTTGTTTTGTCGACCTGAAAGTTTGGTTAAAAGAGGCAAATAGGCTAGGTTGTATATAAATTTATATTGTTTATTCCCTTAAAGCTAGCAGATATATGTATACACGGAGCCAGAATGTAAATTCTGACTGCCTGATAAAAGAATGAGAAATCTTTTATACATTTTAGAACAATCCCAACTCAGGATGTCTATGTCACTCAAATTCATGATCTCCATATGTGTTTAACCACAGCATGAGAAAGGAAGTTTCTTAGTTGAATAAGACAAGACAATTGACAAAGTGTCAATTGAAATTACAGTCCTAGGATATCTGTGTTTTCCCCTGTATAACATATGTTCATAGGATGCCAAGATAAGAAAAGTCCCACTATTCAAGACAGTGTCTGGTCCCAGGCATCCTGTCCCTTAGTGGTTACAAATAGGAAGAATGCTCCTGGTCAGCCTCATCTCTTAAAGTGGTGGATACAGGAAAGGGCATTTTTAGAGCAAAGCAAAGCATATCTGGTTGATTAGTTCAGGCTTGGGCCTTTACTGAGGTTTAAATGATCTCAAATGACTATCAGTTTCTAGAACTCTCCCTGACAATGTCAAACACTTTGTTGGCCCTTTAAACAATAGTGGCACATCATGCCATTGTCTTCATAGAACAGTCCACACATGATAGCCCTTTTCTTTTCCCATCTTGAATTGTGAGAATAATTTAAACTATTTGCTACCCAAAATTATATTTTCTCGACCTTTACTGAAGTTCGGCTGGACTTTTCTGCTACTTCATACAGTTTTTCCTGCCTTTTTCCCCCAATGGTTTGATTTTTTACTACTTGGAAGAGTTTAGTGTCATCTACTCAAAGAGAATCCTTTGCATTCCTTATTCCAGTTGAACTTACCAAAATATTTTAAATAACACTGGTCTTAGCAGGAAATATGGAATTCATTGTTATTAGTGAACTCTAAAGAAATAGGGATAGAGGGAAGGGCTAATTTACCTACTCCTTCCAATCTGTCAATCAAGAAACTCTTTTTAGCACCTGATATGAGCCAGGCACTGTACTAAGCTGGGGGTAAGGGGTGGGGTGTACAAAAAGAGGCAAAAGACAGTTCATACCCTCAAGGCAGGGCAGCTAGGTGATAGAGTGCCAGGCCTAGAGTCAAGAAGACTCATCTTCCTGAGTTCAAATCTGGCCTCAGATACTTACTAGCTGTGTGATCCTGGGCAAGTCATTTACCTCTGTTTGCCTCATTTTTCTCATCTGTAAAATGAGCTGGAAAAGGAAATGGTAAACCACTTCACCATCCAAATGGGGTCAGGAAGAGCCAGACACAACTGAAACAACTAAATAATAACAACAATCCCTCAAGGAGCTTACAATTTAGTGGGGGAGACAACATGCAAACAAATATATACAAAGCAAGCTATATACAGGACAAACAGGAAATAATTAAAAGAGGGAAAGCACCAGAATTAAGAGGGTTTAGGGTGACATTTTAGTTGGGACTTAAGCCAGGGATGTCAGTAGTCAGAGCAGAGGAGGGAGAGTATTCCTATGTCTAATACAGCTTTCCAAACACACAAAAAAATATTAACTACAATCCTCTATCAGCTTTCACTTTACCTTCAAGACTGTTTTCCAGTGAGATAGGAGTTAGGACAGTACTTAGGATAATATTTTGCTCATAGTAGGTACTTAATAAATACTTGTTCCCTTCTTTCTTCCCCCTTCTCAAATTATTCTTTTGGCTTTTGCCTAATTTATTTGCCCAGGATCTTCCTTATTTTGTGTTTCCCTAGTCATCTCACTTTTAAAGCTTTATCTTTAGAAAAAAAAAAAAAGATACTGATGTGGTTTGGGGTTGCTGGGAACCTGGAAATGTCAGGGTACAAGGCAGAATTGCCTGCAGCAAATTCACACACTCAAACGGTCTTCCAGTCAAATGGCAAAGTTTATTGTTTGATTCCCAATGAACCTGCAAATTCATGGATGGTGCTAATGCTTGTATACAAAATGAACAGTGAAAGGATCTGGGTTGGATTAAGGAGTGGTAAGAAATTTGGGGTGGGCCAAGTGCTACAGTGAAAGGAATGTCTAGCAAGCTAATTAGGTGATCTAGGTGAGCTGGTGTCTTGGGGAGGAGCCAGTGATCTGGGCTACTGAAATATATGAGGAAATTCAGTGACTGGGTTGCTTTCAAAGATGTGGTCTTTTTCTTTTAGGGGTCCAGGTCCCATCACCCCATCAATACTTTTCACCGCTTTGTTATTTGACCAGCTAACCATGCTCAATTTTAGTCTGAGAATTGGATATTTATCTGTTTGCCTGAATATTGCATATGTTGTACGTGGTTTCATGGAAAGAACACAAATCATAGCTTTGCTACTTCCTTTGTGACTTGGGGCAGGTCTTTGCTTCTTTGAGTTTTCTTATCTATCAATGGTGTTGGGGGTTGATTAGAGTGCCACCAGAGTTCTTTCTATCTCCAAATCTAAAACTTCTATGATACTGGCTGCTAAAGTCAGTAAGCTTGTAGTCTGGGAACCTCACCAGGAATGGAGACAGCAAAGCAGCCAGCTGTACCTGTGCTAGGTAAAGTGAACATGCATACTAATCACTTCTTTCAGTGATTGTTTACCACCATTTCAGCCTTCATTTAGACCACACCTTCATATGCATAATAATAGGCTAGAAATATGCCTTGAAAGCTCACTGGTTTTTCATCCCCTTCATTAACTAGAACAAATTAAATGTCAGAACACCTTACTGTGAAGCAGAAGTATTTTCAGTCAAGCCCTTGACTCCATTAAGATTTCCAAAGATAAAAAGGAAACTTTAAGAGTATCATTTGAAAAAAGTACCTGAGGGGAAGACACTTTCCACAATTCCTTTGCTGAAGGGTGTGTGTTGGAGGATAAAGGAGGGATCCTATGGGTGTGGAACATTGCATATATTCTCAGATTTCTTTTGTATTGATCAAGTTGTATTGATTTTCCCCCCTCCTCTTTTACTTTTTTCTTTTAAAAAATACTTTGTTATTATATGATGGCTCTCTTACTGCAGGAGAAAGATACATGGGGAAATTTAGTTAATGCTAAACACAAAAGCTATCATTGAGTTTGTAAAAAAGCATATATAGTACCACTTTAGTAGCAGAAAGTATAATGGGGGTCATTTTCAAGATCTATGTACTCCATCCTTTTCCCACATGAATTGCATCCCCTATGATAGATAGTTATCTTTTGAAAGCTTTTTTGTTTCATTCTGGTTGCAGATTATGACTTTTGTATAAAGACATGTAACAAAAATATTGTTCTTTTTTAAAAAGTGCATCAGGGTATCCTATACAGCCCTGTTAGAGGGGCTGCTTTCCCCTGGCTATAATAGAATTTGGGGGAGACAATCATCCAACATTCTATTCTACCCCTTATTCTTTGTCTAAGTCCTGGAGGACCAGGATCGTGCCTTCACTCATCCCTTCAGCCAAATCGGCTCCCACTCCCAGCTCTAGCACATAGTCTCAGTCATTCAAATCTTAATGTCTTGGTTAAATAAACATTTTAATTAGATTTGCTAAAAGCCTGGTTAAGCCCCAAGCATTAACAACTCAAATCAAAGGAAGGTGACATTCTAAACTCTAATCAGCTTCAGCTGCCAAAGCAAACTGGACTTTTTAAGTTAGAGTCCTATTCTGTTCAAAAAAGAGATAACCAGGAACTTCATTTGTTTAACGAAATCTCCCATCACTGCACCCTGTTGGGAATGAGGAATTAAAATAGTTAATCACTCTACTTAACTCTTTAATAGGTACTATAATGCAGAGGCTTCAAACACACAACACTCCCCAATGAGTTTGAGCTAGATTCAAATGTGATTTGGATAGATTTCACAGATAAATAAAAATATGATACAACATAAGATAATGTTAAAATGTGGTTTTCTAAGTCATTATGCAGCCTGCAGATGACTTTTCTTGGGAAGGATGTTGTTGTTTGTTGTTCCTCCTCTGTTCTTGAAGAGGACCAATAATATCAGGAAAGTGATGTCTTGACTTGCAAGTAAATTGGATTTAAGTGAGGCAGGGCTGTGCAAAGTCATCAGCCTCACTCTCTCTTCCAGAGTCACCTGATTCCAGTGCCTAGACAGGATGATTGACAATGCCCAGGATGGAATGGAAGACCTTGGCCTTTTTAAGCTAAGGTCTTTCCCAAGTCTCAGTTTTCTGAGTATTACCCATTCACTAAAGGCTAAGGAACAAATGAGGTAAAAAATGGCCATTTTGCCTTCACAAAATAAACAGTCAGGGAGAGGAAGACCCTCCAAAGTTTCAGGCCAGAGCCAAAACAAGTGCTATTCACACTCACTCTGAGCCATCAAAAGCCAAACAATGGGCAGATGAAGCTTGGGCTGGAACCTATTATTGGCCAATCAGTGAGAGCCAGAGTGTTTTGGGTTTAACAGCATAGTCAAATGCCTCCATTTGAATCACTATGAACTTTATTTTTAAAAAGCCTGGTTTTTCAGAGCTATATTTCAAAAAATCATAAATGAAAATTACATGAGACAAAAGAGTTAATTGTCCCAGTTAAAAAAAATGGTAGAATAACTAAGTGGGGGGAAAATCTAGCCCCCAAACCCCAAGATACCTTGCAAGTATATATGATCAAAATTTATATTCCTTTGGAAAGAGCATCCACATGTAAGGGTATGACTCTCCATGCGGACAGAGGAAAAGAAGAAGGATGAGAAGGATGAAGAGGATGAGGAAGAGGAAATAGCAGCATTGCCCAACTGGAACTGGCCTGTTGGGTCTCTCAGTGGGGCAACTAGTACTCCCCACAGATTGTTGTTTGCCCTTCATTATGAGAGAGGACCAATGACATCAGGAGGATGTTGTCTTGACTTGCAAGCGAGCTGGATTTAAGTGCAAAGTCACTAGCCCTGTTCTGTCCTCTGGAGTCATCAGGGTCCAGTGGCAAGATGTAGGTCAGGAGGACCAACTGGGCAGGATAGCTTGTACTAGACACCATTAACTGGACACTTTAAGCTGCTTTCTTCTCTGTTGGCCAGTGCCTCCCAGTTTGTTCAGTCCACCTCATTTGTGGGCCTCTGTAGGATATTGATGTGGGGAGCCTCTCAGCCCAGCTTGGAAGGCTTGGAAATGGGAAAAGATGCTCCTCATTGCTTCTGTTCCTCTGCATATTAACTCTTCATAGCTTCTTCCATATAGTGATACATGTGACTGCATCATACATAGCTCCCTAGAAACTAATTTTCAGGATCCATGTAGTCAAAATCCTTTTGGAAGATGTAATCTAGACAGAGAGTACTTAACTATCCAGATATTGGCTCAGTGCCTTTTGGGGGAAATTGGTCTGTATGTAAAAGAAAGGGGGGGGGGATCCAATTCCATCATTTCATGTAGAACTTTTTGTTCTAAACTTTTTGTCAGGAAAGCTAAGCCTATGATCATTGGTTTTCAAAAATTTAGACCAGTGGTATCAAACACAAAAAGAAACAGATCTATGCTCTATTGTATTTTTATTTATTTTGTTAAACGCTTCCCAAATACTATTTATTCTGGTTTGCAGGCTGCTTGTGGCCCATTTGCCTCAAATTCAACACCTCTGTTTAGACAATGAGGTGACTCACAAGAATTTATGGTAGTGATGGTTCCTTTGCACAGAAGAACCCGTAGTCTATTAACAGCTCATAATTTCTCAATACTTTAGCTTTATAGACTGCTTTCCTTTAAGAAAGATAATACAAATGCCATTGGGCAGCTAGATGGTGCAGTGGATAGAGGACCAGTCCCAGAGTCACAAAGACTCATCTTCCTGAGTTCAAATCTAGCCTTACTTACTAGGTGTATGACCCTGAGCAAGTTACCTCACTCAGTTTCCTTATCTGTAAAATAAGCTGGAGAAAGAAATAGCAAATCACATCACTACCTTTGCCAAGAAAACTCCAAATGGAGTCATAAAGAGTTAAACATGACTAAACAGCCACAAATCCCATTTAAACCCACTTTACAGCTGAAGATTGAGGCTTAGAAGTGACTTGCTTAAGGGTCACATAACAAGTAAACAGAAGGACTGGAATTTGAAGTCAGGTCTTTTCACTCCAACTCTTGTACTCTTCCCTCTGTGCCACAATACATCATAGTGAGCTCAGCTGCTGTATAACATAACTTGAATGTGGAAATTCTACTTTTTACTTTAGTGAGTGCTAAAGCCAACAACTTTTCACCAAAATAAATAAACTCTCTTAGTAAAGACAAACAAACATAAATAGCATAGCACTGAAATTAGGTTCTAATATTATGATACCATCATTCACTTTTCTAAATATTTTGTAGGAGTCTTATTAGTTTTCACTAGCAGGTTATCATAAATAATTTATATTAAACAACCCTTTGGTCATGAAAATAGATGGCGTACAATTTTTGTTGTCTTGATAATTTTGTCCTGCTTTGATTCACTTAATTTGTCTAATTTGATTGTACAGTGAATGGGCTGGCAAATTATACTAGTCTCACTTTGTATTTGGCCAATCACAAATTTATTTAGCACGAAATTGAGAGCAAATATTAAGAATTATATGAAATATTAAATCCATTAGTTCCTGTGACCTCAGCAATCTGAGAACTTCAAGGAACATAACCCAACTGATTCTTTAATTTTCCTTTTCTAGAGTTTCATCTATACTTACTGTCCAAGTAACAGTTCAAAGTGAGGATGCTAGAAAAATACTCATGTTGGACATGATAACTACTTTTTAAACAGACTACCTGTCAATTTCGGCTAAGCTAACTGGAAATTTGTGATAATTCTTCTAGGGACTAAAGTTAATGAGAAAAAAGCGTTCCTTAAGCAAATGTTATGAACAAGATTAGAGGGGAAATGTGTGAATTTTTCAAGAGTTTACATTGTTTTCCTATGCAAGTCACTTAACCTTTCTGTGTTTGAGTTTCCTCATTTATAAAAGCAAGATAATAATAGGACCTTCCTCCCAGGGTTATTGTAAAGACAAAATCAGATATTTCTTATAAAATGTTTTGCAA
Source organism: Trichosurus vulpecula (assembly GCF_011100635.1). NCBI lineage: Eukaryota > Metazoa > Chordata > Mammalia > Diprotodontia > Phalangeridae > Trichosurus > Trichosurus vulpecula. The sequence goes on along the minus strand of NC_050573.1, from coordinate 558,449,639 downwards.
ACTTTAAAGCATTATATAAATGTTAGTTATTATGATGACTTTGTGCAAAGCATTGTGCTATGTGCTAGGGAATAAATAAAACTGTCTCGGTCCCTGCCTTCAAGGAACAGACATTCTACTAAGTGAGATAAAACGTGTGGTTTTGTGGTTGTTCAGTCATTTCAGGTGTGTTTGAGACTGTAGCTCCATTTCAGGTTTTCTTGACAAAGATACTGGAGTGGGTTGCCATTTCATTCTCCATTAAAACATGTACACAGTTAAATATAACAGCCAGGTGTAGTGGCACATGCCTGTCATCCTTGCTGCAGAAGAGACTGCAGCTAGTGGATCACCAGAGCTGGGGAGTTCTGAGCTGCAGTACATCTAACATGGATCAGGGCCACTTACCTCTGTCCCAGTGGAGTGAATCCCAGGGAACAGAGGGTTTCCAGCTTGCCCAAGGAAGGGTGAACTAGCCCATGTTAGGTTCTGTACTGATTAGTATTGCAGTCCTGCCTGTGAGTGGCCCCTGGGCATAAATGACAGTGGTCTCTGCCCTCAAGAAGTTTCCATTCTATAGGCTACTGAATGTATGTGTGGGGGCGGGAGGGGTAATGGGAAATAAAGCTAGAAATATAGATGGGAGCCTCATTCTGGGGGGCCTTAAATAACAGGGGTAGGATTATGTTTTAACCTGGAGAGAATAAGTAATCATTGAAAGTTCAAGTTGACAATTTTCTTTACTTTTTACACACAGAAATACCTCAGCTATACTGTGGGCTCAGTTCTAGACCACTGCAAAAAGCAAGTCACATGAATTTTTTGGTTTCTCAGTGTATATAAAAGTTATGTTTACATTATAATGTAGTATATTAAGTATACAATAATACTATGTCTAAAATGTACATACCTTAATTAAAAATACTTCATTGTTAAAAAATGCTAACCATCATCTCAGTTTTCAGTGAGTCATAATATTTTTGCTGGTAGAAGGCCTTGCCTCAATATTGATGGCTGCTGACTGATCAGAGTGGTGGTTACTGAAGCTTGGTATGGCTGTGGCAATTTCGTAAAACAAGACAGTGGTGAAGTTTGCCACATTAGTTGACTTTTCCTTTCATTCGAATACTTAGAGACCATTGTAGGATTATAACTTGGCCTAATTTCAATATTACCGTGTTTCAGGATGGCTAGGCTGGAGGAGAGAGAGAGACAGGAATGGTGGTAGGTAGAGCAGTCAGAAGATACATAATATTTATCAGTTAAGTCAGCCATCTTATATGGGCAAGGTTCATGGTGCCCCAAAACAAATATGATAGTAACAAAGGCCACTAATCACAGATATAATAATAATGAAAATGTTTGAAATATTGCAAGGATCACCAAAATGTGATGCAGAGACACAACATGAGTATATGCTGTTGGCAAAATGGTGCTGGTAGACTTACTTGATGCAGAGTGGTCATAAACCTTTGATTTAAAAGAAAATGTAGGCAGACTTCTGGGATCCAAGATGGCAGAGGAAGAATTAGTAAGTCAGTCTTACACTCCCTTACTGACCTCTGAAAGCCCAGAAAATATCACCCCAGGAAAATCCCTGGAACAGCTGAGCCAGCAGAAAGAGGGGTGCAGCAGTCTTGTAGTCCAGGAAACTTGGGGGATTAACGGGAAAGGCTTGTCTTGCTCTGGGGGAAGGGGAGCAGTACAGGATGGGAGGCATCCCAGCCACCCTGTGGCAAACCTCATTTCAGCAAACCAGGGGAGATCCTGAGTCCCAGGGTGGTGGAGCAGGCAAGTGCCAATACCAGGACCTCCAAGTGCCTCAGTACAGGTAGGGGAACCCGTAGACACCAGCTTGGAAAACCACCACGTGCAGCCAAATCTCCTGGTGCTTCAGCACAACTTCAGAAAGCACAACTCAAGAAGGCACAGCTCCAGGCTGGCAGGCATCCTCCAGCAGCCAAACCTCAAGTGCTTTAAAGAAGCCCAGGTGAGCAGGTGTCCTCCAGGGGCCAGCATCCCCACCCTCACCCTGAGAGTTCCAGTGTTGCTGACCCCAGCCAGCACCAGGTAAATTGCCAGACCCCTACAGCTTCCAGCTGCCAGCACCTGAGGCCCCAGCTCACAAAGACAGTGACCAGGTCTTGGGCTCCCAGCACAATAAGCTTGGGTCAGTGCCCCCTGCACTCCAGCAGGAGAGCTCAACTTGAAAGTGAGGAAATGGGCAAACACCATGACCAAAAAGCAGAAATGGACAAGAACCATAGATTCTTATTGTGGGGACATGGAATATCAAAGAAAAAATTCAGAAGAGGACAGCATTGTCAATATACCCAAATCTGAAACCTCAAAGGGGAATATGTACTGGACTCAAGCCCAAAAAGGCTTCATGGAAACTCAAGAAGGATTTTAAAAGTCAAATAAGAGAGGTAGAAGAAAAATTGGGAAAAGAAATGAAAACAGGGACTCGCTTAAGCACTCCCCCAAGTCCCTCCAAACACCTGTAAAAAATTACTCTAAACAAATTCTAGAGCTACAGAACCCATGAAATAACAGATGGAAACAAGTCGCCAGCCTAAGATGGCCTAGATGGTCGCTGAGAAGACTCTATTACACCATGCTGGGAGCAGAGTGCAGCCCAACTTGGGCTTCACTAGAACAGATCAGGCCAGAGTAGAGCAGGCAGAGCAGGCCTCAGCATCCTGAATCACTGACAGTGTGGCAGTTACCAGACTTCTCAACCCACAAATGCCAAGGACAAGGAGCAGGTCAGTGGGAAAACTGCTGGGTATGGGTGACGGACGTGCCCAGTGCTGATCAGAGCAGGAATGCAGAGATGGCTTTGCTGGTTGCTGAGGCAAGGTTCTCTTGCTTTGCTCTGCTTGGACCTGGGTCAAAGTCCTGGTTGGTGGTTCTTGGGGGAGGAGGAGCACTGGTGTGGCAGAGCCTTGTGGTGGCTGTAGAAAGGGAGTCCTCCTGGTGGTTATATGGCAGAAAAGGAGTGCCTGCACTCAGACCAGAGCACAAGCCAGGAGAGGAGCATCATATCACCTCAGAATAAAAGTAGCTCTGAAAACAGCAGCACAAAATCCCTGAAGTTTGGGACAAGGAACTCCCCACTCTGAAAGCGCTTATACCCTGACAAAAAGCTCAAAATTCAAGTAATTGGCTGGAAAAATGAGCAAGCAGCATAAAAGGAATCAGACTATAGAATCTTTCTTTGGTGACAAAGAAGATCAAAACTTACAGCCAGAAGAAGTCAACAAAGTCAAAGATCCTACATCCAAGCTTCCAAGAAAAATACAAATTGGTCTCAGGCCATTGGAGAGCTCAAAAAGGATTTGGAAAAGCAAGTAAGAGAAGTAGAGGAAAAATTGGGAAGAGAAATGAGAGTGATACAAGAAAATCATGGAAAACAAGTCAATGACTTGCTAAAGGAGAACCAAAAAATACTGAAGAAAATAACACCTTAAAAAATAGACTAACCCCAATGGCAAAAGAACTCCCAAAAGCCAAGGAGGAGAATAATGCCTTAAAAGGCAGAATTAGCTGAATGGAAAAGGAGGTCCAAAAGACCACTGAAGAAAATACTGCCTTAAAAATAAGAATGGAGCAAGTGGAAGTTAGTGACTTTATGAGAAATCAAGAAATTATAAAACAGAACCAAAAGAATGAAAAAATGGAAGACAATGTGAAATATATCATTAGAAAAACCACTGACCTGGAGAATAGATCCAGGAGAGATCATTTAAAAATTATTGGACTATCTGAAAGCCAAGATCAAAACAAAAAGAGCCTAGACATCATCTTTCAAGAAATTGTCAAGGAAAACTGCTCTGATATTCTAGAACCAGAGAATAAAATAGAAATTGAAAGAATCCACTGATCACCTCTTGAGAAAGATCCAAAAAAGAAAATACCTAGGAATATTGTAGCCAAATTCCAGAGTTCCCAGGTCAAGGAGAAAATCTTGCAAACAGTCAGAAAGAAACAATTTGAGTATTGTGGAAATACAATCAGGATAACACAAGATCTAGTAGCTTCTACATTAAGGGATCAAAGGGCTTGGAATATGATATTCTGGAGGTCAAAGGAGCTAGGATTAAAACCAAGAATCACCTACTCAGCAAAACTGAGTATAATACTTCAGGGCAAATTATGGACTTTGAATAAAATAGAGGACTTTCAAGCATTCATGATGAAAAGATCAGAGCTGAATAGAAGTTTTGACTTTCAAATACAAGAATCAAGAGAAGCATGAAGAGGTAAACAGGAAAGACAAATCATAAGGGACTTACTAAAGTTGAACCATTTTGTTTTCATTGCTACATGGAAAGATGATATTTGTAACTCATAAGACCTTTCTCTGTATTAGGGTAGTGGAAGGGAATATACATATATATAGACAGAAGGCACAGAGTGAGTTGAATATGAAGGGATGATATCTAAAAAAAGTAAAGTTAAGGGGTGAGAGAAGAATATATTGGGAGGAGAAAGGGAGAGATAGTATGGGGTAAATTATCTCACATAAAAGTGGCAAGAAAAAGCAGTCATAATGGGAAGGAAGACGGGGCAGGTGAAAGGGAATGAGTGAATCTTGCTCTCATTGCATTTGACTTAAGGAGGGAATAACATACACACTCAATTGGGTATCTTACCCTACATGAAAGTAGTGGGGAAGGGGACAAGGCAGGGAGAATGATAGAAGGGAGGGCAGATTGGGGGAGGAGATAGTCAAAAGCAAATACTTTTGACAAGGGACAGGGTTGAGGGAGAAAAGTGAATAAAGGGGGACAGGATAGGATGGAGGGAAATATAGTTAGTCTTTCACAACATGACTATTATGGAAGTATTTTGCATAACTGTACATGTGTAGCCTATGTTGAATTGCTTGCCTTCTCAAGGAGGGTGGGTGGGGAGGGAAAAAGGGAGAGAATTTGGAACTCAAAGTTCTAAAAACAAATGCTCAAAAAAAGAGTTGCTTTTACATGCAACTGGGAAATAAGATATACATGCAATGGGGTATAGATATCTAACTTGCCCTACAAGAAAATAAGAGGAAAGGAGTTGGAGGGGTGTGGGGTGAGAGAAGGGAATGCAGACTGGGGAAAGGGGCAATCAGAATTTATGCTATCTCGGGTGGGGGGGAGAGTAGAAATGGGGAGAAAATTTGTAACTGAAAATCTTATGGAAATCAATGTTGAAAACTAAAAATATTAAATTAAAAAATTGAATTGGCCAAATGGAAAAGGAAGCACAAAAGCTCACTGAAGAGAACTCCTTAAAAAGTAAAATGGGCCAAGTGGAAAAGAGGTACAAAATCTAGTAGAAGAAAACAATTTGTTAAAAATTAGAATTGAACAAGTGGAAGCTAGTGACTTTATGAGATGTCAAGAATCAGTGAAACAGAAACAAAAGAAGAAAAAAGAAGAAAATATAAAGTACCTCATTGATTAAGCAACTGACTTGGAAAATAGACCCAAGACAGAGAAATTAGTAATTACTGGTCTACCTGAAAACCATGATGAAAAAAAGAGCTTAGATAGCATCTTTTCAGGGAATCATTGAATAAAACTGATCTGAAGTCCTAGAACCAGAAGGTAAAATGTTCATCAAAAGAATCTATCAGTTACCTCTTGAAAGAGATCTGAAATTGAAAACACCAAGGAATATTGTAGCTAAACTCTAAAATTACCAGGTCAGAGAAAAAGTACTGCAAGCAGCCAGAAAGAAACAATTTAAATATCGTGGAACCACAGTCAGGATTATGCAGAACTTTGAAACTTCTACATGAAAAGATTGGAGGGTGTGGAATATAATATTCTGTAAGAGAAAGGAACTTGGATTGCAACCAAGGATCAACTACCCAGCAAAATTGAGCATAATCTTTCATGGGAGGAGATAGACATTCAGCAAAATAGGGGACTTCCAAACCTTCACGATGAAAAGACCAGAGCTCAACAGAAAATTTGATCTTGAAGTGCCAGACTCAAGAGAGGCATAAAAAGATAAACAGGAGAGAAAAAAACAACAATATGCTATTAATAAGGGCAAACTGTTTGCATCCCTACAAGGGAAGATGACACTTGTAACTCTTGAGAATTGTAACATTATTACAACATTTAAAAGGAGTATACATAGGATGTGGGTATAAATTGACTTTGATGTGATGATAAAAATCTAATTAATTGGTGCAAAGGGATTTTACTGGGAGAAGAGGAAAGGAGGAGGCAGACAAGGGTAAATTATATCACATGACGAGGCACAAAGATCTATTACATTAGACAGAAAGAAAAGAGGGAGATGAGCATTGCTTGAACCTTACTGTCATCAGATTTGGCTCAAAGAGGGAATAACATAATTAGTTAGGTATAGAAATCTAACTTACTCTATAGGAAGTAGGAGGGCGAAAAGGAAAGAAAAAAGAGGGAAGATAGATAGAAGGGAGGGAAGAAGCAGTAAGTGTAAAGGGGAAGAAAGGGCAGTGGGCTGATAGAAGGGAGGGCAGATTGAGGGAAGTGGTGGTGGAAAGCTAAACTCTAACGAGCAGGAAAAGGGAGAGAGGAGAGTGAAAATATAAACAGAGAGAGAAATAGGATGGAGAGAAAGACAGATAGTAATTATAACTGTGAATGTGAATGGGATAAACTCTCCTATAAAATGGAAACAGATAGCAGAGTGAATTAAAAACAAGAATTCTACAATATGTTGTTTACAAGAAACACATTAGAAGCAGAGGGATACACACAGAATAAAGTTAAAAGGCTAGAGCTGAATATATTATGCTTCAGTTGAAGTGAGAAAAGCAGGGGTAGCAATCCTGATCTCAGACAAGGCGAAAGCAAAAATAGATCTAATGAAAAGCGATAAGGAAGGGAAACTACATCCTACTAAAAGGTACCATAGACAATGAACTAATGTCATTACTAGACATATGTGCCCCAAGAGGTAAAACATCCAAATTCTTAAAGGAGAAGTTAAGGAAGTTACAAGGAGAAATAGACAATAAAACTGTACTAGTGGGGGACCTCAACTTCCTCCTCTCAGAAATAGATAAATCTAACCACAAAACAAACAAGAAAGAAGTTAAGGAGATGAATAGAATTTTAGAAAAACTAGATATAGTTGACCTCCGGAGAAAATTGCATGGGGATAGAAAGGGATATACCTTTTTCTCTGAGGTACATGACACCTACACAAAAAATTGACCACATATTAGGGCATAAAAACCTCACAGTGAAAGGCAGAAATATTAAGTTCAGATCATGATGCCATAAAAATGACATGTAATAAAGGAGCATGGGAAGATAGACCAAAAATTAATTGGAAATTAAATAATCCTAAAGAATGAGTGGGTCAAACAACAAATCATAGAAACAATCAATAACCTAATCCAAGACAATGACAATAATGAGGCAACATACCAAAACTTATGGGATGCAGTGAATGTGGTTCTTAGGGGAAGTTTTTTATCTCTGAAGGCTTACATGAATAAAATAGAGAAAGAAGGAATCAATGAATTGGGCATACAACTAAAAGAGCTAGAAAAAGAACCAATTAAAAATCCACAATTAAATACCAAATTAGAAATTCTAAAAACCAAAGAAGAGATTAATAAAATTGAAATTAAGAGAACTATTAACTAAGAAAGAAAACTAAAACCTGGTTTTATGAAAAAAAACAATAAAATAGATAAACCTTTGGTTAATTTGATTTTTTTAAAAAAGAAGAAAACCAAATTTATGTGACTCACACACCATGTGACTCAGGCTCCATGTGACTCAGGCTGTATCACAGCTGTCAGCTAGGCCAGAACTCAAAGCAGGTCACATAGGCCTATTAATGGATGGGGAAGATCTTCCTATTCCATTAACATTACAACTTTATGCCTATGTATTTGACAATCTTAGTGAAATAGATAAATATTTCCAAAAATATAAGTTGCCTAGATTAATGGAAGAGAAAATAGTTTACTTAAATAACCCCATTTCAAAAAAAAGAAATTGAATAGGCCATTAATGAACTCTCTAAAAAAGTTCCCATGGCCAGATGGGTTTATAAGTGAATTTAAAGAACAATTTATTTAAAGAACAATTAATTCCAATGTTATATAAGCTTTTTGGGAAAATAGGCAAAGTCCTACCGAATTCTTTTCATGATACAAATATGTTGCTGATACCTAAACCAGGAAGAGCCAAAAACAAAGAAAGAAAATTATAGACCAATTTCCCTGGTGAATATAGATGCAAAAATTTTAATTAAAATATTAGCAAAGACATTACAGCAACTTATCCTGAGGATAATACACTATGACCAGGTAGGATTTATACCAGGAATGTAGGGCTGGTTAAATATTAGGAAAATTATCAGCATAATTGACCATATCACAACAAAATTAACAGAAATCATATGATTATCTCGATAGATGCAGAAAAAGCATTTGACAAAATACAACACCCATTCCTATTAAAAATATTAGAGAGCATAGGAATAAATGGAGTCTTCATTAAAATGATAGGTAGCATCTATCTAAAACCATTAGCAAGCATTATATGTAATGGGGATAATCTAGAAGTATTTCCAATAAGATCAGGAGTGAAACAAGGATGTCCATTATCACCACTGTTATTCAATACAGTGCTAGAAATGTTAGCTTTAGCAATAAGAAAAAAGAAATGGAAGGAATTAAAATGGGCAAAGAAGAAACAAAACTATCATTCTTTGAAGATGATATGATGGTATACTTAGAGAATCCTAGAGAATAAAGTAAAAAAAATTATTTGAAATAATAAACAACTTTAGCAAGGTTGCAGGATACAAAGGAAACCCACATAAAGCATCAGCATTTTATATATTGCTAACAAATACCAACAGCAGGAGGTAGAAAGAGAAATTCCATTTAAAGTTACTGTAGACATTATAAAATATTTGGGAGTGTATCAGTAAGGCAAGATTCATGACCCTAAAGATGACCATGAACATGCCTGTATAGTTCACAATCACAAAGTATAAGAGACTCTCTAGATAGAAGGCAGAGGAAGTATAAAATTTATTTAGACACCAGAGGATCAAACTCCAAGATCAATAACTCCAACCCAACATAGCAATAATTGTATTCCAAAGCCAGTAAGTCCACCTCAGTGTAACAAGAAGGAAATTATAACACAGTGTTACAGCAAGGAACCAAATCATCTTGTAACCATCCCCCTGTTGGGGCCTTCCTGTAAACATTCACGAATCCCAACTGTCTGCTTGCCTCCCCCCTCAGTTCTCTGGTCTCCTCAGCTCTCTGGTTTTCACTCTCTGTCCCCTCTGAGTCCTTACTCCTTTTCTTGGGCTGAATTCTGAATTCTGACCTTACAATGTCTACCTTCTGGGAATATATACTCTTTTTTAGGGCCTCAAGCCTTCACACCTAATCAGTGAAAGAGTGTAGGCCTGGAGCTTAGCACCTAGTAAGTAAAGGGTGTTAGCCTACCTACAAACAAACCTATAATCAAACTTCCCTTAAGTGACCCCACCTGAGGCCTATTGAATGGGTGAGAAAGGTCTTTAGTCACTGATTGGCATCACAAGGGTGTAGGCCTGCATCTAATCAAGCCTCCTTTAACCGGCCTCACCTGAGGCCTATTGAATGGGTGAGAAAGGTCTTTAGTCACTGATTGGCATCACAAGGGTGTAGGCCTGCCTCTAATCAAGCCTCCTTTAACCGGCCTCACCTGAGACCTATTGAATGGGTAGGGAAAGATCTTTAATCACTGATTGGCATCACAGGGAGTCTACCTGCCAAAACAAATCCACGAACTGCGTGAACACAATTACAAAACACTCTTCACGCAAATAAAGTCAGATCTAAATAACTGGAAAAAGATCAGTTGCTCATGGGTAGGCCGAGCTAATGTAATAAAAATGACAATTCTACCTAAATTAATTTACTTATGCAGTGTTGTACCAATCAATCTACCAAAACATTATTTTATAGAGCTAGAAAAGTAATAAAATTCACCTGGAAGAACAAAGGGTCCCAAATATCAAGAGACTTAATGAAAAGAAATGCAAGGGAAGGTGGCCTAGCTATATCTGATCCTAAATTGTATTATAAAGAAGCCATTCTCAAAATGACTTGGTACTAGCCAAGAGATAGAGTGGTGGTTCACTGGAATAGGTTAGGTACTCAAGACACAATAGTCAATGACTATAGTAATCTACTATTTGATAAATCCAAAGATTCCAGATTCTGGGATAAGAACTGGGAGAAAAACTGCAGGGAAAACTGGAAAATAGTATGACAGGAACTAGGCATAGATCAATGTCATATATCCTATATCAAAATAAAGTCAAAATGGATACATGATTTAGATATAAAGGCTGATACTATAAGCAAATTAGGACAGCAAGAAATAGTTTACCTCTCAGATCTATGGAGAAGGGAAGAATTTATGACCAAACAAGAGGTATGGAACATTACAAAATGCAAAATGAATGATTGTGATTACATTAAATTGAAAAGCTTTTGCACAAACAAAGCCAATGCGACCAAATTTAGAAGGGAAACAGAAACCTGCAAAACAATTTTATAGCCTGTGTCTCTGATAAGGCCTCATTTCTAAAATATATAGAGAACTGAGTTGAATTTATAAGAATATAAGTCATTCCCCAATTGACATGGGTGTGAACAGGCAGTTTTCAGAGGAAGAAATTAAAGTTACCTATAGTCATATGAAAAAATGCTCTAAATCACTATTGATTAGAGAAATGCAAATCAAAACAACTCAGAGGGTACCACATCACACCTATCAGATTGGGTAACATGATAAAAGAGGAAAATGATAAATATTGGAAAACACGTAGGAAAATTGGAACATTAGTGTATTGTTGGTGGAGTTGTGAACTGATCCAGCCATCCTGGAGCACAATTTGGAACTATGCCCATAGGACTATAAAACTGTGCATACCCTTTGACCTACCACTTCTAGGTCTGTATCCCAAAGAGTTCATAAAAATGGGAAAAGGACCCACATGTACAAAAATATTTATAGCAGCTCTTTTTGTGGTGGCAAAGAATTGGAAATCTAGGAGATGCCCATCAATTGGGGAATGGCTGAACAAGTTGTGGTATATGAATGTAATGGAATACTATTTTGCTGTAAGAAATGATGAGCAGGCTATCTTCAGAAAACCTTGAAAGATGTATATGAACTGATACTGAGTGAAATGAGCAGAACCAGGAGAACAGTGTAACTAGGAACAGCTTCATTGTGCAATGGCTGACTTTGACAGACTTAGCTCTTCTCAGCAAATGCAAGGATCTAAGACAACTCCAGAAGACTCATGATGGAAAATGTTGTCCACATCCAAAGAAAGAACTTTGGAGTCTGAACGCAGATAGAAGCATACCATTAGCTCTCCTTTTCTTTTGTTGTTTTGTTTCTTCTTTCTTGTGGTTTCTCCCATTGGTTCTAATTCTTCTTTACATCATGACTGATGTGAAAACATATTTAATATGAATGTATAAGTAGAACCTCTATCTGATTGCACTCCATCTTGGGGAAACAAGGGAGGGAGTGAAAATTTTAAACTCAAAATCCTATGAAAGTGAATGTTGAAAACTAAAAAGAAATTAATTATTTTAAAAATGTAGTATCTCTAAAGCACAAAAAAGCAAAGTGTAACGAATGTGGTGTGCTTGTGTATGAGAACTGTATTTTTGGAATCTGTGGATATTGCTATGGCTGTCACCTTTAGGGCAGAATAAAATTCCTTATACTGACCCCCAAAATGTAGGGAGAACCAAAAAATGTAGCCAAAGTACTTTCATGAATAGGTTTAAGCAATATAGTTTGTGCAGCACTGTTTCCATTAGATTCATAGAGTACACTTAGGAAGACATAACTTGTGCCTTAGTCAGTGTTCTGACTCTCTTTAACTCTCCCCTCGACTTCTACTTTTGGTGAATTGCAAAAAGCATTTGAAGCTACTGGTGCAGAGTGAAGTGAGCAGAACCAGGATGATTCATACAATGACTACACAAATTTGACAGCTATAAGATCTCTGACAACGCAATGACCAACCATGATTGAACCCCATCCCAAAAGAGAGGTAATAGACTCAAGGGGCAGAATGATATAGATATTTTTGGGACATGACCAATGGGGAAATTATTTTAGCTTGATTATGCATATTGGTTACAAGGATTTTCTTTTTAATTCATTGGTGAGGGAAGGGCAAGACAGAGAGAAAATGGATTTTGATTGAAAAATAATAATTTTTAAACAGATTAGCACAAGCACTTAAGGTTGATTAGGACTCATACTTTCCCAATGGTTTTTGATTTTTTTTAATGATTATATCATTTTTGAAAAAGGAAATGTTTAGGGAGAGGATTCTGGGAATAGCACATCAGGGCAAACATAGAGTGGTAAAAATAAATTAGAGTAGGGGCAGAACAGGGGTCTTTCTGGTATAGTTGGAGAAGATCTGGAAAAAAAATCCTAGGATGAGGTTTGGTAAAGAGTAAATACCTCCAGGCTAGGTCCTAGGTCTTCTTAAACAACAAGCAGCAAGCCCTGGGATTAGCTAGGTTGGTAAGCTGCCTCAGCCCCAGTATCACGAACTTTTACCCCTGGGACAGTGAGGGGTGTTGGGCATCTGAGCCAGGGAAGATCAAGGGAAACTCTGCTCACAAAGAATGCCAGACCCATATGTGCTGCGGAGATTTGGCAGGGGCCGGAAGGAACCAACACACACCTGGTGAGTGCAGAGGCAGTGGGTCAGGGATGCTGCTCACCATGGGCACTTACAGGACTCTTGGAGGTCTTGGTTCCAGTTCCAGGCCAGAAGGGAGAACTGAAGGAGAACATTTGAGGACAGAGGCATCATCCCCATACCCTAGGACTACAGGTGATTATAAAAACTAAGCTACTGCCCAAAAATGCACAGGCAAAGGAGAAAGAATCCAACCATAGAGAGTTACTATGGGAATAGAGAAGACAGGAGTTCATTTTCAGAGGAGGATACTGAAGCAAAGTAACCCTCTTCTACCCCAAAGAGTAGCGTCAAATGGCCACTTGCTCAAAAAGAGTTCATAGAAGAATTTTTAAAAGACTTTTAAATCAAATGAGAGAGATTGAGGAAAAAGTAAAAAAAAAAAGAATAATCCAAGAAAAACAAGAAGATTATGAAAAGAAAGTCAACCAATTAGAGAAGGAGATCCAGAATCTTAAGGAAGAAAATGACTACTTGAAAATCTGAATTGGGCAAGGTAAAGCCAGCAAAGTTAAAACAAAATATGAAGAATGAAAAATAGAAGAGAATGTAAAATATCTCTTAAGAAAACACAACAGATCTGGAGTATAGATCAAGAAGAGAAAACAAGAATAATTGGACTACCTGAAAGCTATGCTCAAAAAAAGAATATTAGAATATTGATACAATAATACAAGAAATAAAGAAAATTTTCCTGAAGCGTTAGAACAAGGGAGGAAAGCAGAAATAGAAAAATCCACTGATCACAGCCTGAAAGAGGAAACCCCCAGCTCAAGGATAAAATGTTACAAGCAACAAGAAAAAAAACAATTTAAATATAGCAGTGCCACAATTAGAATCACACAAAACCTAGCACCAGTGACATTAAAAGAACACAAGTCTTGGAACACTATATATAGAAGAGCAAAAGAACTGAAGTTCTGGCTGAAAATATCATATCCAGCAAAGCTGAGCATAATCCTGAATGAAAAAAATGGACATTTAATGAACTGTCAGACTTTCAGGACTTTGTTAAAAAAAAAACACAAACTGAACTTGATAGAAGAATTGACATACAAGAGCCAAGAAAAATAAATATAAGGTACATACTAAAGACTAACTACAAGGGACTCAATAAGGACATACAGTTTACTTTTTAGATACGTAAAATGTATGTTTAAGATTGTTATTAGCAATTAGGTAGTTTGTAAGAAAGATTGGGGTAGACCTGAGTATGATATGACTTTAAAAAGTCAAACCATTTAGGAACAGCTGAAAAGAGTAATTATTTTGTACAAATGAGGTATGAGAGGAAGAACTGACACAGAGAAATTAGATGGGGGAGGAGGGCTGTTAGCTCTAGAAATCTACTTTCATCAGGAATAGATTCAAGAAGAAGAATCTATCTAGAAGAGCATAAAAGTCTTCAAATTCAGAAGGAAAAGGAAACTTGTAGCTCCAGCTCAGGGAAAACTGAGTGTATGATCAATGGGATAAGTTTTCTTTTTCTTCATTAGATGGAAGAGGTCCATGATTGAACCTTTTTGGGACATTAGCTTGGACATAAGAGTAGCATAATATAGTGGATAAAGAGAAGGTATTAGAGCCAGGAAGGCCTGGGTTCAAATCTTGCCACTTACACATCCTGGCTGTGTGACCCTGGTCATGTCATTTAACCTCAGTGCACTAGACAACTCTCTAAGACTATATGTTGCACATAAAGTGTCAGCCTTCACCGGTAGATGGAGATTCCTCATTTAGGAGTTCCCTTATACCAATGAAATCACAAGTACAGTCATAATCCAAGCTGGACATGGAAGAAATCTCTTAAGACTCAGAACGGTCTCAGTTCAACAATTAATAAACACAATCTTATTAAGTATCTACTCTGTTCTGGGATGCAAAGGCAAAAATGAAATGGTCTCCACTCTCAAGAAGCTTCCATTCTACAGAAGTGGTGGGTGGAGTGGGGAATAATATAATCTGTACACAGATGAGTTAATACAGAATATATGTAAAGTAATTCCAAGAAGGAAAGAGAACTAATTAATTCATCATTTGGACATATTGTTTATGATTCAAAACCAGCTTTCCAATGTAAATCCTAAAAATCCTTAAAATTTTTAAAAATATATTGAAATGATACACTTTTTGGGATTGTGAAGAAAAAAATCTCTTTCTTATAGCTGTGAAGAGGGGGCAGCTAAGTGGTGCAATGGATAGAGCACAGGACCTGCAGTCAGGAAGATCTGAGTTCAAGTGTGGCCTCAAGACACTTATGAGCTGTGTGTCCCCAGGCGAGTCACCTAACTCCTATTTGCCTCAGTTCCTCATCTGTAAAATGGGGATGCACTGGAGAAGGAAACGGCAAACCATTCCAGTATCTTTGCCAAGAAAACCCCTTGGACAGTCTCCGTAGAGTCACAAAGAGTTGGACACAACTAAACAACTGAACAACGACATAGCCATAAAGAAGATACTTGTACTTATTAAGACAAAAGGAAAAGGGAAAGGACCTCACATCAGGCCAAACCAGTTGTGATTCGCTTTGTAGATGTCCATCTGTACATAATTCTAATGCCCCTTCATCCAGGAGCAAACAAGTACTGAACTGTATGAGAAGAACCCTCTCGACTCAAGCAGAATGGCCAATCCCTCAATTGCGTGTCTGTAGAACTAAGTTGGTTAGTAGGGTGTGGCAATGACCCCATGTGGCCCTTTCTAAATGATATCTGTGCAATAATTTTATTCCACCACCCATACCCCAAATGTACCCTGAATA
This sequence comes from Trichosurus vulpecula, assembly GCF_011100635.1. Classification (NCBI taxonomy): domain Eukaryota; kingdom Metazoa; phylum Chordata; class Mammalia; order Diprotodontia; family Phalangeridae; genus Trichosurus; species Trichosurus vulpecula. Next base: position 558,434,134 of record NC_050573.1, on the reverse strand, counting down.
CCTGCCTTCTCTATTTCCTTGACTTCATTTCTACCTGCCCCCATAGACTCAGTACTAGTACTCACCTCTCTCTTCTCATTTCATTTCTCATTTCCCTGTCCTCTTCTTTCTTTTCCCCCCTTTCTTTCCCTCATTTTTTCCTTTGTGTGCTTTCTTCATTCTTTCATTGTTAGATTTTCTGGGAAAAGGCTCATGCTGCTATCTTCCTCAACTTCTCCCTTTCAGTTCAGTGAGGAGAGATAGAGCCGAATTCCAGAGGCTTAGTATTGACTGTGCCTCTGACCTACTCAGGGATCCGGGGCAAGTGTCTTTTCTCTTTCTCTTTCTTTAAAATGAGGGTAATTATAACCTATGCTTTCCCTGCTTCCCAAGTGAGTTGTGAGAACCAAGGAAAGAGAGTCCAAAGCCTATTACAACAAATAGTGCTACCGTAAAAGGCTCAATTTGATTTCATTGTAATGAATCTGACTTGCAGTAGACGTGTATGAGAAGTATCATGACACAAAGGAGGGAAGACTGCTCTTGGAGATAGAAAGATGTTGGGTTTCAATCCTCCCTCTGACACACATCACCTATGTGATCATATGGTCAAGTGGCCTGGCTTCTCAGTACAGTTATTTCTTCCACAGCACAACTTTCCCAATCATGATTTTGATATATCATGAGTGGGTATAAGAAATTAAATGGGAATTTCGAGAGAGTTTTGTGGAAGCTGCAGATGACATGCAAATGCTAGCAAACAACACAGAAAAACTTTAGAAACTCAGAAATGCATAAAATAGATGTACAGTATTCTATAATATCAACCCAAATTTTACAATAAGCTACTGTAAATCCTCCATAAAAGACAAAGAAAAAATTCAGACTTCTTTGGTATGAAGAGAGGGCCAGTTTTTTTTAAAGGATTTTCCAGATCACAGGGGCACTGCACCCCTAAGCCCCACAATGTGGAAGGGTTAACTGTATACCCTGGAAACCCTCTAAGATTAAAAGTTGCAGGTATAATTTATAATATATAAATTAATATATAATATAATAAAATTGCATAGATAATAATAAAAAATTCTAGATGGGACTCTTCTCTCACTCACTCATCCCCCCAAAAGAGCTTCATAAGGATTTAAAAGTTGTGAGAAAAACAGTCCATATAAATCATGGAACTTCCCTGATTTTTGATGGAGAAAAATGTATAGTAAAGGCACACCAAAAAATAGGTACTTCATTACCTGACTGCTTTCATGCTCCAGAATGGTCTGGCACATAGGCAGGATTCCTTATGCCATCAATAGCTAATGGCTAACCTTTATATAGCCCTTACAATGCTAAACTCTTTAGACTTACTATTTCATTTTTGGTTCTCACAAAAAAACTCTGAGAGATAGATGCTATTTATAGCTTCATTTTACAGATAAGAAAACTGAGATGAGGCAAATTGCCCAAGATCACACAACTAGTAAGTGAGTGAAGTAGGATTTGAACTCAGGTCTTCCTGAGTGGAGGCCTGGGGTTCAGTCCCTCAGGCCCCCTCACTGTCATGAAAGACATTCTGTGCATTTGCCAAATTCCCATTATACTAAGATAGATAAATAAAGTATTTATGAGAGAGAGAGAGAGAAAGAGAAAGACAGAGAGAATGTCCTGGTATGAATGAAGTAGGAAAGAAGGCTAGGGCTTTTCCTATGACAGTGGGTAATATTTTATTTTTTCCAATTATATTTGATGCTGAGTGAGCGGAGCAGAACCAGAAGAACATTGTACACAACCACGGTCATATTGCTTCTGTGATGACTAACTTTGATAGACTTGGCTTTTCTCAGCAATACAAGGTTCAAAGACAACTCCAAAGGACTCATGATGGAAAGAGCTATCTACATCCAGAAAAAGATTATGGAGTCTGAATGCAGATTGAGGCAAACTATTTGCTCTGTCTTTTTAAATTTTTTTTCTCTTTTTTTTTGGTTTTGTTTCTTCTTTTTCATGATTCCTTCTATTGGTCATAATTCTTCTTTACAACTTGACTATTGTGGAAATAAGTTTAAGGTATATGTAGAAGGTATATGTAGAAGATATATTGGATTCCATGCCATTTTGGGAGGTGGGGGGAGGGGAGGGAAGGGAAGAAAATCTGGAACTCAAAAACATGCAGAACTGAGTCTTGTAAACTAAAAGTAAAAAATTGTAATTAAAAAAAAGTTATTTTCAACATTCATTTTTGAACTGTTTTGAGCTCCAAATTTTTCTCCCTCCCTCCCTTCCTCCACCCCCAAGACAGCAAGCAAACTGATATAGATTATACATGTACAAATATGTTAAACATATTTCCACATTAGTTGTGTTGTGAAAGAAGAAACAGAACAAAAGGAAAACATACACACACACACACACACACACACATGCATACACACACAAAGAAGGTGAAAATACTATGCTTCTATCTGTATTCAGACTCCATAGTTCTTTCTCTGGATATAGATAGCATGTTCCATCATGAGTCTTTTGGAATTGTCTTAGATCATTATATTGCTATGAAGAGCTAAGTCTATCATAGTTGATCATCACACAACTATATTACTGTTACTTTGTACAGTGTTCTCCTGGTTCTGCTCACTTCATTCAACATCAGTTCATGTAAGTCAGGTTTCTCTGAAATCTGCCTGCTCATCATTTCTTTTCTTTTTTTTTTCCCAAGTCAAACTGTATCCAGCTTTATTAAAGATACTTTTCATAAACAATCATGGTAATGCAGGCAGGACATGGACTATGATTTGCAATAATAACTTTCAAACTCCCCTCCTCCATATCCCATAACCAAATGTTCAGCTCCCACAGCCAGGCAGCCCACTTTATCATAACAGCAAGGAACTTAAAACACCGTATCACAGCCTGTAACCTCACCATTCCAAAACCTCTCCGACCCCTTGCAGGGGTCTTCTCCAAAACAAGCTCACTGTACAGCTAAGTCAGCCTGTTCAATTCTAACCATCACAAGGGCAGCCATTAGCAGCCATTGGTAGCCATAACTGCTCGCTCTCTCTCTCTCTCTCTCTCTCTCTCAGCATTTCCTGTGACATAACTTCCTTTTCCTGTCAGGAAGCTCCTCCTACCATATGTGACTTGGGCTTCCTGTGATGTAAACATGGCCTATTAATGGGTGGGAAACATCTTCAAATCTAATTGCTACTACATTCAGCCCCAAGATCTTTCTTATCCATTACATAGGACAATGGGAATTCTGGGATAAGTGGTGTCAACAGAACTTTAAACAACAATATAACAGGGATAATACAAGATAAGTATATAAAACAATGTCATCATTCCCCCTTTGAATGAATGAGCTCAAAATCTTGGGGTAAGGGGCAAAGACCTCATCCTCCAAAGCTTCTTCTTACTGAAATTGGACATAGAGCTGTGCCTGCCCCAAGAGATTAAGAGTCCTATTCAAGAGGTCAGTTCTTTAGCAAGCTGGCATCTGGAACTCGGTTGACGCCAGGTCTAGGGATGACACATCACAGTCATAGACAGGTCCAGAGATGGCACATCACAGTTGTGAACAGGTCCAGAGATGACACATCACAGTCATGGACAGGTCCAGAGGTGACATCCGAACACATCAGAGGGTGACATCTGACTTAAGTGATCAGGCATCTGCAGGTGGATGGTACTAAGCCCGCAGGAAACAAATCTCACAAACAAATTTAAAAGACAAAAGCCAAAAAGAAACAGAGACTATCATAGCCTCATTCATGATATAATACATGAGTCAAGGATATAGTTTCATAATCATTTTCTCATGAGTAGATTACTGTTACAGTATTGTCTTTCCTGTGTGCTATAATTTCTGCAGCCTTTGGAACATTGTCTGGCTTCTGTTTTACACATACTTTAGCTCCCAATTTTATTCTATCAGTAGAACCAAATCCTTCCTTTCCTTTAATAGTTATTTTGGAAGGAGAGTCAGTTTTCACCGGGGGTACTGTTCCACAAGGAATAATAATCAGTTGAATTATTCTGTCATTTTTACACAACTGTATAGGTTCTTCACCTAAATTCTGGAGTGTCACAATAATTTCTCCTTGATAACTAGAATCTGTCACTCCAGCCAGTACATGTATTCCCTGAGCTGCTAATCCTGGTTTAGGTAATATCCGTCCAAAATGATTCTTAGGGATTCTCATACATATCTCAGTAGAGATTTTTCTTATCTTTTCTATCCAATCAAAAGTTCTCTAGACAATGCAAATCATATCCTGCCAAACCAGGTCCTGGATACGGTGGTGGGACATCTTCCCTCACAGTCTAATACTCAATATTTTGGATCTTATGTGTTTGATGTTTTCTTATTTGCAGATTCAGGGTCATCATTCTGGCCAGAGGTGTACTTCCTCCTAATGGACTATTATTCAAATTATGTAAAGCAATGAACAAATTATCCTTCCAATGTTGATACGAATTATTAGAACTTAACTTTCTTAACTGTTCTTTCAACAATCCACTCATTCTTTCTATCAATCCAGATGCTTGTGGGCAATATGGAATATGATATATCCACTCTATATTGTTCAATACACAATATCTCTTCATCTCATTACCTTTGAAATGTGACCCATTGTCACTTTGAATCTGCATTGGGGTTCCATAATATAGATTTATAATATCTAGAGTATTTCAGGAGTTTTTCTGGGTCACATTCTTATAAGGACAAGTCACTAGTACACCTGAATAGGTGTCAACACAAGTACATATAAATTTGCATCCTTTATCTTGGTGTAATGGTCCAATATAATCTATCTGCCAGATCTGGGCTGGAACTTTTCCCCTTGCTATTTCTCCATTTACTACCCAAGGAACAGTTTGTTCCTTTTCTAATTGACATATGTGACATTCCTCTGCTACTTGCTTTAACAATGAATAAGAGATACTAATTCCTCGATCTTGTGCCCACCGGTGTGTTGCCTTGACCCCTAAATGGCCAGCCATTTGGTGGACCAATTTTGCTAGTACCGGATCATTAGTTGGTGTCAGAGTAGGGACAACATGTTCAGTAGCAATCTTTGCTAGTCGATCAGCATGTGCATTGTACTCACGTTCTGGTGCAGTGAGGGCCATGTGAACATTACATGAAAAACTGACAAATTAGTAACCAAAGACATGTCCCATATCTCTTCCCATAGTTCTTTGCCCCAAACTTGTTTACCATGAATTTCCCTATTTTGATTTTTCCACATTGGCGTCTAGGTAACTAACCCATTTGCTACTGCCCACAAATCAGAGAATACATGATACTGTCCTCCTTTCTGTGTTTTAATAGCTTGATGTACTACCATAAGTTTAGCGTATTGACTACTTCCATCTATCCCAGTACTTTTCAAAGTTCTCTTAGTACATGGGTTATAGGCTATAGCTTTCCAATGTCTTCTGTGGTCCAAATATTTTGCTGTCCCATCAGTAAACCATGCATGCTTCTTCTGTTCTTCAGTTAGTCCATCATATCCATCATTCCATTTTACCAAGGATTGTACCAACTGTTGCCTTGGTTCAGAGGGTTTGTTATTCCCATCAATGTCAATGCTTACTATAGATTCATGTAGAGCAGAAACTCCACTTTTGCCTGTTTTTGATCTATTCTGAATATACTATTTCCCTTATGCTGGCCTCTTGCTCATGTTCAATTCTGTGAGATGCTGGGGTAGTCATTACCCAAGTCATAATCGGGATTCCAGGCCTTACTATTACTTCATGGCCCAGAGTCAGTTGTTCAGTCTCTACCAAAGACCAATATGCAGCTAACAACTGCTTTTCAAAAGGTGCATATTGTAATCCAGATGAAGGTAGTTTCCTTGACCAAAATCCTAAGGGTACATTTCACCTTTGTTGTTTCTGCCACAAACTCCAATTCACAGTCACTTGTAATTCCACCAGTCCACTTTGCATAGGCCATAAATCCAGAGCCAAGAAGCTTTAGCTTCTTCAAAAGCTTTACTCTGTTCAAGTCACCAATCAAATTCATACTTTTTCCTGGTAACTTTACATAAGTGTTTCAAAATTTGTCCAAGATGTGGTATGTGGTGTCGCCAATATCCAAACAATCCTATGAACTTTTGTGCCTCCTTCTTATTGGTAGGGATAGGAAAATTTGAATCTTCTGTCAAGCTTATGGGAGAATTTCTCACAGACCTTTATTCCAAAATTTTACAGTTTGAGCTGGTCTTTGAATCTTTGCAGGGTTAATTTCCCATCCTCTGCTTTTCATATGCTCAATTAAAAGTATCAAACTCTTTTCCACTTCTTTTACATTTTTCCCTGTATCAAAATATCATCTATGTAGCGGGTAAGCTGTACACCAGGTAACTTTAATTCATCCAAATGTTCAGCCACAATCCTATGACAAATAGTTCGACTGTGCAGTCTCCTTGTGGCAATCACGTAAAAATATATTGTCGATCCTGCCATGTGAAAGCAAATTGGTTATGGTGTTTGGAGTCTGTTGGGATCATAAAGAAAGCATTGTCCACATCAGTAACTGCGTACCAAGTCCCATCATATTTCTGGATCCTTTTTATTAAGGTAACAGTATCTGGAACAGCAGCATACAAGGGTGGAGTCGCTTTATTCAATTGTCTATAATCCACTGTCATTCTCTATGTTCCACCTGACTTTCATACTGGCCGTACAGGATTATTCCATTGAGTGGTTATAGGCACCAACACTCCTGCTTCAACATATTCCTTTATAGTATTGGCAATCTCATCTTGTCCATCTGGCACAAGACACTGCTTCAAAGTAATTACTTTAGAAGATTCAGGTAAAGTGATCGGGTCCATCTTTACTTTTCCCACCAACCAAAACTATATTAATTCCTATCTTCCTTACTGCGAATTGATATCTCCCTTCAGGCAAATTCAGAGTCATACCTCTCAATATATCTATTCTAATAATGTATTCAGGAATAGGCCCAATGACCACAGTATATTCTTTCTTAGGCAATTGTCCAATTTTCATCATCAGTTTGACTTGTTTGGCTGATATTTCAGCCCCTCTTAGTCCTGCGATGGTAATAGGAACTCCATGCTTAAATTTATCAGGGTTTCCATAAATCAATCTGGCCTCTCCCCCAGTGTCTATCAATGCCCTAGTTACAGTATTTGATCCATTCTTCCAATATATAGTCAGATTAATATGGGGTCTATAATCCCATCTGTGTGTTTCTTTAATCTGAGCTGGGGCCTGGCCTATTCCCTAGTCTTCTCGAAAGTGTAAATCACTTGGATACAAGGGTTCAAGAGCTGTAGGATTTGTAGGGGCAGTTCTTCTTTATTCCGTTTGCCATTAAACCCCTTCTCTTGGTGCATTTTGTATAGCTCATTATTTGGAATACCATCTGTTCTTCTAAAATCTACCCCTGCTTTCAATAGAGTAGTAAATATTTCTTTCCTTGCCACTCTATTTTCGTTGGACGTCGAATCTGTTGGCTATGGACCCTTCTCTCCTGAGGAAACTTATTAATTCCCCGGTCTCCTAAGTCACTTAACTGTGAAATCTTATCCAGCACCTCTGAAAGAGGGTTCCCTACTTCTGCAATCAGCAGAGTTAGAATCACATGTTTATAAATGGGGGGTACTGTCTTAACTACCAAATTCCTATGAGAGACTCCCAAGGGAGTTTCATAATAAACTTCAGCATTCCCCAACATAATAGCAGTGTTCATTACCTCCTCCTTTAACTTTCTCATACAATCCCTGATTGAATACCAGGGTCTATCTGCAGTAGACCACATAGTATCAGCAGGTATTACTCTTTGCAGGCTGTCACAGCCAAAGCCAACAAATTGGTTGCTTGGTTAGTTCTTTGCAAATGATAATCCCTAAAAGCTTGCTGTACAAAAGAGTTCTGACTAATACTTGTGAATCTCATACAATCCACAGAATGTATAGACACTCCTGCAGTCCCTTTGTCATTGATTCTCACCATCCAAGATATTAATGATTCTCCCATTCTCTGGGTGAACCTACTCAAGATATCTGTGGTTTCCTGCTGTGTAAAATCCTCCAAAATCTCCCTAAACTGAGTATGATGATCCTGTGTTTCCTGTCTTATCCACTGTATGGGATGCATTTCTCTCTGAGAGTGTAAGAATGTCTCTCTCTGTGAGAAGTATCATGTGACAAAGTATTACCTCATACCTGAGGTTCTACCATTGTATCCTCCTGTCTAGATTCTCTGCCCCTGTTACCATGGTAACCAGACTGAGTGCTAGGCTCAACTTCAGCTGAATTGAGGTGCACCCTTGACCTCCTTGGCTCCCTCTGCCTTCCAGCAGAATTTACAAGGCTGTTAGCTTCCTGCTACTCTACCACCTCAGTTTCTCCGTCTTGCTGTGGTATAGGAGAAGCACTTTGACTTGAATTATCAGACCTTTCAGCAACTGTCTGATCCCTCTCTCATAATAGTCTGTCTCTGCTTTCACCTACAATACAATAGGCTGTGAGTAAAATCCAGCCTCATCTAGAGATTGCTCTTGGGATCCCCATTCCTGGCTCAACAGTAACCTCTCTGAGACATCGCTCCAGATTTCTAGGTCCTCCACTCTGTAGCTTCTGCTTCTAGTCCTCAGAGAGACCAATGCCTTTAGACCATTCCCTTGCTAGGGAACAATAAGTTACATTCTCATGTCCTGGGATAACCATTTCTTCCTCTAAAGCCCTTCTGCCTCTAAATAGAGATCTTATACTGTGCGATCCCATCCTCCTAGTCACCAAATTAAACAGTAAGGCAACAAACACAACATCAATGATAATCGTGAATAGGCCTACGTAGTACTGTATTGCAACATATGAGAGGCTCTCCATAAAGAAGGCAAAAGAAGTGTAACATTTATTCAGACACTAGAAAACCATATCCTGTAACCAAATGTTCAGCTCCCACAGCCAGGCAGCCCACTTTATCATAAGAGCAAGGAACTTAAAACACCATATCACAGCCTGGAGCCTTGCCATTCCAAAACCTCTCTGATCCCCTGCTGGAGTCTTCCCCAAAATAAACTTACAGTACAGCTGAGTCAGCCTGTTCAGTTCTAACCATCACAAGGGCAGCCATTAGTAGCCATAACTGCTATGTCTCTCTCTCTCTCTCTCTCTCTCTCTCTCTGCCTCTCTGTCTCTCTCTCTCTGTCTCTCTCTCTCTCTCTCTCTCTCTCTCTCTCTCTCTCTCTCTCTCTCTCTCTCTCTGTATTTCCTGTGACATAACTTCCTTTTCCTATCAGGAAGCTCCTCCTACCACATGTTTCTTAGGCTTCCTGTGACATAAGCAGGTCACATGGCCTATTAATGGGTGGGAAAGATCTTTAAATCTAATTGCTACTACACGTCTACCCTGAACCTTCCATTCTCCAGGTTAAACATCCTCAGTTCCTATAAATGATAGTCATTTCAGCGAAAGTAGTGCCACTGCAATAGCTTGTCTGTAGTGGAGTTTGTTATGAGAGAGAAAGAGAAAGGAAAAGGAAGAAGGAGAAGAAGATGGGACAGGGAAGTTCAGAGGTATAAGACCCCAAAGTCCATGCTTATTTTCTTTTAGTCTTTTCTCGTCAATCAAGGCAGAGTTTAAATACCACAGATCAATGCTGCATTTTTTTAAAAAAATTAGTTTTATTTGTGGTAAGAGACTTGACTTGAGGCTACCATATAGTACTGATTCCATGAGAATAAAAATTTCACCATGCCTAATACGTATTTCACCACATAATTGTCACCACCATAATCCTCGCATCCTGTTTTTCAGTCCAAAAATTGGTTTATGACTTTTCACTGTGTAATGATCCATGGTATAATTCTGTTCTTAATGCCATTTAAAAGGTAAACAGATCAGCAATGTATTCACCAGTGGCACATGGATACACGTTTATGTCTGGAGCCACTAGCCTAGAAATCTCAGCACACTCACATTGTCAGGATATTTCTAAAATCGGACTTACATGGTTTGTTTAGAGTGCTACAGAACAAAGGGTATTGTCACTCAACCCAAAGAAGAGCTATAGGCACAAGGGAAGCCAGCAGGCAGGTGAAGCTGCCAAGAGTAAGTCACATGATATGGTAAGATTTGCATCATCCCAATTTTAATGTGCACAAGTATTCTGTGTATCCTAATCTTGCACCAAAGACAGTTTAGTGATAAATTATTTTTAAGTAATACATCACAATTTAAAAAAAAATCTTAACATAGTGGCCTCATCCCACTTTTTAGCAAAAAAAATTTGGCATAAAATCTGTGACAATTATGCAGTGAAATACAGTACTACAATCTATGATTGACCTAAAATGGCTTTTATAACATTAAAGCTCTGGCGATGAGATTATATTCCTTCAGTCAAATATCTATGAAGTGTGAAAAATCACTTAAGGGCATCCAAAGCTGACTGAAGTGTAAATATGCTTGAAAACAGGTTTACAGTAATGGGATCATCAAATTACCCCTGACTTAAGCTTTCAGAATAAGCAATGGTAATGTCTTTGAATACTGTTTTATACTTTCTTGCGAATGTCTCTAATGTATTATTTGTTGATCCTTGCAGTAACTCTGAGAGGGAGACAGGGCAAGTGTTAGCTCCATTTTATATATGAAAATACCAGCAGTGAATCACTCCACTCCTCTCACTTCATCTTGTCTGTTAGTCTGCTCTGTCTACATGAGAATCCCTGTCCAGCCTAGATTCCATAGTATCTAGTTTCATAGTATTCCAATTTCATTGTGTCTATCTCACTACTGGTAACACACACAGCCATGCATATTGTACTAGCTCCCCACTTTTTCTTACTATTATTATTATTATCGTTCTGCTCCTGGGACAAGAAACATTACCAAAGAAAGAAAACTAGTCCAGTATGAAATTATGCTTCTTATTATGTATCTTCTCTCTTCTTAAACCATCAATATTTTCACTTTCAGCCAAAAACTTTGCCTCTTTCTTCACCAAGAAAATTGGGGCTATCCAACATTAACTCCTACCTCTACCTTCCTCCCCAGTTCAGCACATCTCTTTCTCTGTACCTATGTTTTTATATTCCCTTCAATATGAAAGAACTGTCATTCCACTTAATAGTGCTAATGCTTAGACTTGCTCCTGTTCCTGACACCTAAGCCACTTTGTTTTCTATACTTAGTATTCTCTTTTTCTGGCATATTTAATTGATCTCCTACCCTGGCTTATTTTTTCCCCTATCCTTCTTTCAAACTCAAGATATTTCTGTCCTAGAAAAACTTTTACCCACCCATCTATACTTTTCAAACTGTCATTTTTTTCAGTGCTAGATTTCTTCAAGGACTAGATCAAATGTCACCTCGTCCATGAAGTATTCCCCAATCCCCCAAGTAAAAACTGATTTTATTTTGTTGATTTTCCAGCATTTTAGTTATGTGTTCACGTCATTGATCTCCCTTTTCTTTCTTTTGCTAATATAAGTGTTCAAAGATATAAAGAGCTCCCTTAGGACTGCTTGAATTCCATGCCACAAATTTGAGTACGCTGCCTTTTTGTTAATGATTTTCCTTAACGTAATTTTTATTAGTTCTAAGATTCTTCTCTGATATCCTTATTTAAAGGTAATATTATTTAGCATGTATCCTTCATTCATATTATCTTTATTAATCATAGATATTATTGTTATGAATTGTAAAATATTGAATATTTCTCTCTGCATTTATTTTTTCCACTTAATAGTATTTTATTTTTTTCCAATTACATGTAAAGATAGTTTCCAAAATGCATTTTTATAAGATCTTGAGTTCCAAATTTTTCTCCTTGTCTCCTCCCCCTCTCCTCTCCTTAAGACAACAAGCAATATGATATAGATTATACATGTACAATCATGTTAAACATATTTCCACATTATTCATGTTGTGGAAGAAAAATCAGAACAAAAGGGAAAAACCACAAGAAAGAAAAAACAGGAAATGAAAAAAGTGAAAATAATCTGCTTTGATCTGCATTGGGACTCCATAGTTCTTTCTCTGGGTGTGGATAGTATTTTCTATCATGAGTCTTGAGTCTTTTGGAATTATCTTAGATTATCGTATTGCTAATGAGAGCTAAGTCAGTAACAGCTGATCATTGTACAATGTTGCTGTTACTGTATTCAATGTTCTCATGGCTCTGCTCTCCTCAATCAGCATTACTTCATGTAGGTCTTTCCAGGTTTTTCTAAAATCTGCCTGCTTATCATTTCTTACAGAGCAATATAATTCCATTATATTCACACACCACAACTTAAACACATTTCTTTTCATATTAAGCATATTTTCACATTAGTCATGATGTAAAGAAGAATTAGAACCAATGGGAGGAACCACAAGAAAGAAGAAAACAAAACAGCAAAAGGAAAGGAGAGCAAATAGAATGCTTCAATCTGCATTCTGACTCCATATTTCTTTCTCTGGATGTGGATAGCATTTTCCATCATGAGTCTTTTGGAGTTGTCTTAGATCCTTGCATTGCTGAGAAGAGCTACATCTATCAAAGTGAGTCATCGCACAATATGGTTGTTACTGGATACACTGTTTTCCTGGTTCTGCTCATTTCACTCAGCATCAGTTCATGTAAGTGTTTCCAGGTTTTTCTGAAGTCAGCCTGCTCATCATTTCTTATAGCACAATAGTATTCCATTACATTCATATACTACAACTTGTTCAGCCATTCTCCAATTGATGGACATCCCCTCCATTTCCAATTCTTTGTCACTACAAAAAGAGCTACTATAAATATTTGTGTACATTTCCCATTTGTATGACCTCTTTGGGATGTAGACGTAGAAGTGATATTGCTGGGTCAAAGGGTGTACACAGTTTTATAGTCCTTTGGACATAGGTCCACATTGCTCTCCAGAATGGTTGGATCAGTTCACATCTCCACCAACAATGCATTAATGTTCCAAGTTTCCCACATCTTCTCCAACATTTATCATTTTCCTGTTTTGTCATGTTAGCCAATCTAATAGGTATGATGTGGTACCTCAGAGTTGTTTTGATTTGCATTTCTCTAATTAATAGTGATTTAGAGTATGTTTATATGACTATAGATAACTTTAATTTCTTCCTCTGAAAACTGCTAAACAGATTTTTTTAAAGCAACTAGGGGAAAATGAAGGAGATTTTAAGAAATCATCCTGCTTGTCATTTCTTACAGCACAGTAGTACTCCATTACATTCATATACCACAACTTCTTCAGTCATTCCCTAATTGATGGGCATCCCATCAATTTCCAATTCTTTGCTACCACAAAAAAGAACTTCTGCATTTATTTATAGATTCTTTATACCTTAAAAAATTATCCACTTCTATAAAGTAATTAGATATGCTGAAGAAGGAGGATACTACTTAAGATTTCAAATCAGTTAATTGCCAAAAATCTACCATCTCCAGTTTTTCTAACACTGTTAACATCCTTAATTTATTTATAAATTTCTGCTGCCTTCTGAAATGACTGCTCCATCAGTAAGTTCTTTAATTTCTGTTAAGATATAGTCATTTTCATATTTTGTTATATTCTTCAATAGTCACAATATCTAGTATATTCTAACTCTTTTTGAGGCTTCTGAATAGTTTACATCAATTAATTAAGAAGCATTTCTTAAGCACTTACCATGTGCCAGACATGGCGCTAGGCACTGGGTATACAAAAGTAAAATTGAAAACAGGCCTTGCCCTCAAGCAGATTACAATCTAGCCAAGGGAGACATGTATAGATATAGATCCATATTGCCCAGGTCTAGGAGTTGACCAGAATCTTTAACCTCTTTTGTTTCTTTTTTTCCTAAGTCACATTTTACAATCTATTTTCACTGTTCCCACTTTCACATCAAAGTCATTGAATGTTTACGTGTATGTTGAATTATTGTAGAGGACCTTATCAAATTCTTCATATAATTTCCCTTCTTCCTCTACAGCAGAAGTCTTATATAGGTTGTACTTTTATTTATAGTTGTCTATTTAGTTCATTGTGATGTCCCAAATGTCCCATTATATCAAGGATTCTTAACCATGAGTCCATGACCTTTTAAAAAAAATTATAACTTTTGATATAATTAGTTTCCTTTGTAATCCTATGCATCTTATTTTATGTATTTAAAACTTTCTGAGGAGCTGATGATCTTCTCCAGAGTTGCAAAGGATTCTATGTCACAAAAAAAGATTGAAAACCCCTGCATTAAATAATTTCTATTTTTACTTTTGGTCATATGATGAAATCAATTCCTTCCCCCCACTCCCTGTCAAGCTATAAGGTACCTTTCCATTTAGTTTTAGTTTCTGTGATATGTGGTATTCAAAGCTTAATTTAAAATTAATCCAACATTTTCTTGCCTGCTGTGAGTTTACAATCTAAAATGACAACAGAAATATAAATGTCAGTGCTTTCTTTCCTTATATGACATAGTTATTTACTTGTGACTTATTTTGATAACTATATCTTTGGTGCCTCATTAAAAGCAGTTCTATCAATACAAGTGAGGCTTTTTAAAAATTTCATTTTAAAAATTTTAAAAATAATTTTGTTTTTATTATTTTTAAAATAATTTTATGTTTTTGTTTTTATTTTTAATAACATTTTCCCGATTCCATGTAATTACTATTTTTAACATCCAATTTTTTAAAAAAATTTGAGTTCCAAATTTTTTCCGTCCCTCTCCCACCTCCCCCTTCCCTAAGACAGAAAACAATTTGCTATAGGTTATATACATGCAATCATGTCAAACATATTAACATATTAGTCATGTTGTAAATAGTTTTAATTTTTGATGATGATAGGTAGGGAGATGGCCTTGTGAGATCTTTTACTCCCCTGAAATTTTTAAAATTTAATTTTTATTCATGCATTTTGTTACTGTACTACATTCTTTTCTGAGCATTTCTCTCTTCCCAGGACCCAAGGAACTATCCCTTATAACAGAGATTTTATAAGAAAGAGGGGAAAAAAAGCAATTCAGCCAAACGATCATAACATGTCCACCATATACATGCAATATTACATTTCCATAATCCCCCCACCTGTATAAAGAAAGGAGAGATGCACTCCATTGAATTTTTAGATAATAAAAACCATTTATCTAGAAGGGCTTTTGAAGTTCTGAAACATTTCCGTGTTTTGTGTTGGGTTCTACCTAGAATCCAAATCTTAAGTTACAATGGAATGGGGCCAGAAGATGATGTAACAAATTAAAGATTTCTGACACTTGCTTTTGAGGATCAAAAGATGCTTCATGGAATCATCGGGTTCTCGATCATATAGTTTGACATAATTATTGGCTGAGGGCACAGTGTTTCTTTAGATAGTTCTCAGTTAACAGCCTAAGCCTTGAAATGACTGTTTTCAATGAAACTTTCTGTCATAAATTACAGCTCTAGAAGTTATCTAGAAAGGTGATATGTACCATACCTTTAACTTTGCAACATATTAAGTCAAAGCTGCTAAGATTAGACCCAAATGGACAAATATTCATTCGCTCTTAACAGCAAATGTGCATTGTGGCAAATGTGGTTTAGTCTTCAGATCATAAATTATAAAATCTTTCCTCTTCCCAGGTTTGGTCTATAAATGACTAAGTAACAGGTTCTCTCCTTAATGATTCACAAAAAGCTATAGAGCAGAGCCCTATCCTTGAAGAATAAAGAAGTGCTTAGGAGAGAATTGAAATACAGATTGGTGTATGTGAATGAGTTCCCATGCAGAAAAACTCCTCTCCTGTTGGTGCTTAAAAACCATTTTCTACCATCCAGTGGAATCATTTCTGAATGAAAGTAAGGGGTGGCACCACAGGTCATAGGGAAGCCGGAAAGAATGACATATTCTGGAATTTGGGATAAAAGCTCTCATTCTGATGACTTCGACCAATGCAACTCAACTCAGTTAACATTATGAAGTGCCCATTTAGCACAAGCCACCATGCTAGGCCATGGGGACGCAGAGGCAAAAACAGATCAATCCTTGCCCTCAAGGAGCCTATATTCAGGAATGGGAGGTGACATAACATCCATACAGATAAATAATGTGTAATTTGAGGAGGGATCGAGTACTAAAAATCGGGGAGAATTGGCTGAGGTTTTATGAAAGAGGTCACACTTCAGCTGAGCCAAAAAGAAAGCTAGAAATTTTAAGAGACAAAAGTAAAGAGGACCTAGAAACAGTTTATGGAAAGGTAGGGAGGGGACACATATATAATATCTATAGTGATATCTATCTCTAGATTTCTACAGATATATCAGTATTCATATAGATATGGAAACATTTGTATGTCTATAGACATACCTATAGTTACATAGAGACAGCAAGATATATTCACATATATGTATATATTTGTATTCGCTTTTTGTCAGAACATGTTTTCTCTTCCTATAGACTATAAACTTATTGAAGGCAGGTACTGTTAAATTTATGTGTTTTATATCCCTAGCCCCTAAATGCCTAGTATGTAGTAAGTACTTAAGAAATGTTTGTGAATTGAGAGTTTGACAGCTTGATTGAGGGTGACCAGGGATGCAGTGTTTTCCAGGGGAAGCCAGGTTGCCAAAAAATGGGGGTGGGGGGAAGCATGAGGTGAAGAGAAGAAATGAAGGAGAGTTTATTAACAACAGAGCAGGAGTTATAGAGGACACAACAAAATGGGAAATCAGTGGACCATTGGACTGAGGAGGAAAGTACAGGGAGAGGTAGGAAGGGAAAGGCATTTTTGTCTCAGCAGCGGGAGAGTCTGAATCAAAGGATTAAAAGGAAGAGGAGCTCAAAGTTTGCTTACCACAGGACAAGGGCCTCTACCTGCCAGGGTCCTGTAATGACTGAGTATGGCACCGATCCTCGGTGGTAGCACCAGTGTTCGGAACTGGTTACAGGGAAGCTTGGGATATAGAATAGGGAGTATAGGTGGTATGGAGTTCTTTCAGGTTCTTCAGCCTGGGCTAAACTCACACTCAGTACTAGTCACATAGCCTCTCTCCACATAGTGGCAGGGTCTGAGGCTCCCCTAAAGAATCTTCTAGGTTGAGTTAGCACTCACCTCTTGGTCTCTGAGTCCACAGAAGCACAAGCCCTTTAGCACCCTTGGGGCATGGAAGTACTAGTTCTCAGTCTTCTCAGGATCTAAGGTGGTTTGAGATTTTCTTTAATTAAGTTTTATGTTTTTAATGAACAGAAATCTGTTTTATCGCCTTCCTGTGTCCACCCCATTGGAAAAAGAAGAAAAAATTCCATGTATAGTCAAGCAAAGGAAAAATTTCTCATTGGTTGTTTTCGAAGAAATATGTCTCATTCTATACATACCCTAAAAATAGTACTTATTAAAGTGTGGCTTCGTGGGTCATCAAACTGGATGGTGTTTGTTCAGACTTAACTGAGGGGGAAAAAGCACCCTATAATGAGTCACCAAAGTCCTACTGGAATCCATTCTCTCTGTCTCTGTCTCTCTGTCTTTCTGTCTCTTTTCTCTGTCTTTGTCTGTCTTCTTTCTCTGTCTCTGTCTCACACACATACACACACATACTTCCTATCCCCTCTCTTTTACACACACATACATGTACACATAGGCACACACACCATCCAAGGTTGGATTGACCCATGGAGTGAGGAAGCAGCTATTCCATGGCCCTGTCTGCAATGAACTTCTGTTGTTTCTAAGTTCTTTCTGAATTGGATTTATGGACTTGCTTTCCCCTAAAAAGGCTGTACAAACACCAGCGGCTTGATGTAAAGCTCTAATCTTTCCTAGCTCCAATCTTACTTATTATCTAGAGAGCTCTTTGGAAAAGACTTACTTTACAAGGTTTTTAAATCTATAAAAATTGAAAGATGAGCTTAACGTAACCCTTTGTTTTTTTACCATTTTCATCACTGCTTAAATCCATTGAAACCTGGATGACTGAGGCAACTGGTACACAGACACACACAGACACACACACACACACCACTGCCATACAAACTGAAAATTATTCCGCATTTTGCTATCCAAAAGCTATTTCTGTTGTTGCCCATGTTCAATATGCCTCAGTGTGGTTATATTCCAGATGCCTAAGTCAGTCTCCTGCTAAAATTAAAAAAATAAACCTGCAATGGGTTAAGGAGGCCTTTGAAGTTAACTGTGTCTGAATTGTTAATTTCCCTTGATAGCCCCCCCCACAAAAGAAAACAACTGTGCTTTTTTTTTCCTTCATGATGCCAAAACACCTTCCCAACAGCCTTCACAGAGACAGATCTGCATTTCTTTTCATTAGATCATCATTTCCTGTCTCTCCAAACTGAGAATTTTATTGGTACCACTTCAAATGAAATCATTGCCACAAGAAGATGGAGTAGTGAAAGATTGTGCACACATGCATTTAAAACTGTACATATGCCCACCAGTCTGCATTCCCAATGGGTACCGTGTCTATAGTACTTTGATCTAAATCAGCCAATGCTATTTGAGGCACTTAACTTAGATGTGCATGTCACT
Organism: Trichosurus vulpecula; assembly: GCF_011100635.1. Lineage (NCBI taxonomy): Eukaryota > Metazoa > Chordata > Mammalia > Diprotodontia > Phalangeridae > Trichosurus > Trichosurus vulpecula. The sequence continues at coordinate 558,415,666 of NC_050573.1, read as the reverse complement.
ATGCAAAGAATCAAATGGTACATGGATGTTCTAAAGACAGGTTCTTTCCTTTTATCTCCATCTTACATACTCAAGGGAGATAACCCAAAATAAAATTTTGAACTTTTGTGATTAGGCTAGTGGCTTTATATTTGTGGAGATGGAAGCCTATTGCACCCAGGGCAGATAGTCAGAATGTAGCAAATGGAAGGAGCCTTGGAAGGAAGAAAATGAGGGGGATAATGTGATCCAGGGAGCAGGATTGCATAAAGGATATCCATTGGCAACTAATAGTCTTTTCTCAATATTTTGCCAAACATCCTTCTCCTAACCAGCTTGCTTAATTTCTCTCCACCCCAACCTCAACACCACATATGTCCTCTTTTAATAAGCAAACTACTAGGAAACAAGTGCTGAATGAGTCGTGGATCCCGTTTTGAATCCCAGCTGGCCTATTTACTTCTTCTATGACCTTGGACCATGAGCTCAGGAAAACCTTGAGAAACCAAGGCATGCAGAATCCTAACAAACACAACCATCCAGAAGAGCCAGGCTTCCATTTCCATAAGAACCAAGGGCTTTCACCAATGTACCAGAATGGAGATCTGATATAACCCCAAGAATGAATGGTTAGAATAACCCTGTCACCAGAGCAAAAACTTTGGGGATTAGCACAACATGAACATCTGTGAATTTTGAGCCCTGGACGCAGCTGTCTCCAAGGTCCTATTAAAGAATTTTTTTCCTCCATAATGTTTACCTGGAGGCTTAGGCCGCACAGCTGCTATAAATTTCTATAAATTTCCCACTCCAAAGAGGACTCTGAAAATGAGATTCCACCTCTCTAGAGACAAAAAGAAAATGGTGAGTTTGAGAAATTCATCTCAACACCTTTCTCTTCCCTCATTCCCACAGTCCAAAGCACTTCGAGAAAAATGGCTGCTACAAGGAATGCCAGCTGGTACTGCTGAAGAGGAAGAAGCTAGGAAGCGACAATCTGAGGAAGATGAGTTCAGAGTTAAAAAACTTGAAGATAATATTCACAGGTATGTGATTTCATGTATGGACTGGACACCTTTTAACCAAAAAACAAATACCTGTGGTCTTTCCCCTCCCCTCTTCCTCCTACATCTAATTTTGGCTTCCCTTTTCATAGGACCATTTTATGTGAAATTGTCAGAGAATGCATGTGTATTTTTCCATGAAACTGAAGCTTATGTCCTTCAAGAGCAAAAGCTTTTCTTAAACAAGCTGTTTTGAATGGAAAACTTTATTTAACATATCATGCACTTCTCTGCCTTGTTAATCGGAGTATATTGAATAGCATTTTACACTTTTTTTTGGCCACAATGAATCATCATTATACTTCAGGATTTATTGAAGTAGGCAGGGCTAATTGACCCCAGGCAGCTATGCTTTTCGAGTTCCTGACTTTTTTTTTAATAGATTTTTAGTCTGTCTCCACTATCCTTCTCAAGTTCCCAGTTGTTTACTTGTTGTCACTGTGCCCACCTCTAGGTCAGGAGTTCTGTAAATTTGGTTTTTTTTTACTATTTTGATAACTGTATTTCCCTGTTATTAGTTTCTTTTGTATTTTATCTTATACGTTCAAAAACAGTATTATGAGGAGGAATAGGCTTCCCCAGATTGCCAGAGGGGTCCCTGACAACAAAAAGGTTAAGAAGAATCCCTGTTCTAGAAAATATCATCCTCAAATTACTTCTCAGTTTCTGTTTGCCGTTTCCTGTGGGCTGGGAAACAAGATAAACCCAAGACTGTTGGATTGTTGTTGAATTGGGTCTGACTCTTCATGGTTCCATGTGGGGTTTTCTTAGCAGAGATACTGGACTGGTTTGCCATTTTCTTCTCCAGTTCAATTTACAGATGAACTGAGGCAAACAGGGTTAAGTGACTTGCCCAGGTTCACAGAGCTAGTAAGTGTGTGAGTCCAGATTTGAACTCGGGAAGATGAGTCTTCCTCATTCCAGGTCCTGGCACTCTAGCTACTGCACCACCAGAAAGGATGCCACCTTGCTTTGTCCTCACCTGGGAGTTCCCTGTACTAATGAAATCAAGCCTCTAATCCCTGCCTCTGTTTATAAACATAAATATTTTAATGCCGTCAAATTTTGCTCTCTATAGCATGGATCCAATTTTTTTAAGATACAAGTTCCCAGAATCATGGCCTATGAATAGCTCCACTGCACTTGTGCATTATTATATAACCATAAATAATATAAACATTTGAGTTTAACCTGTAAACACCCCCACTGCACCTGCTCTATGCTAACTTACCATGATGTAACCAAAGTTATTGAAAACTTATGAGCTTATGGTTGGCATTTTGCCTTTGTCTGTTTCTCTATAAATCAAGTAAGCACTGGTCAGTGAATGCAGAATGTGAAAGCAGAAAACTGTGCTTGTCTTGACCTGCCACCATCAAGATGAATAATTAGGGGGATGCTGTAGGAGCTGAGTTCCCCCTCCTCCTTCATACCCCCCCGATGTCGAGAAGAATAAAGTAAATTAACCCCTTATGTCTCCACTGCTGTCCTTCTGTCGGCCCCGATGCAGAGTAAACCTGCTAGAGGCTGGAGTTGAGGAGTTCCTGTGTTACAACATATAAATTTAGATTTAATTCAGTGAACATTTCATTTCTTAATTTAGATGCACAATGTTAAAAGTAAATTCAACATAGACCCAGTCCTCAAGGAGGTTATAATCTAATGAGAAAGTTTTCAAAAAATTTAAAAACTTTTTGTATATCATGGACACCTTAGGTAATCTGGTGAAGCCTATAGATCCCTTCTCAGAATAATGGTGGGGATTTTTGCTTTTTATAATTAATTTATTTATTTTTAGTTTTCAACATTCGCTTTTGTAAGATTTTGAGTTTTAAATTTTCTCCCCTTTCCTTTTCTCCCCCTCCCCAAGACAACATGCAATCTGATATAGGCTCCACTTAGACATTCATATTAAATATTTTTTCACATTAGTCATGATTTAAAGAAGAGTTAGAACTAATGGGAGGAACCACAAGAAAGAAGAAACAAAACAAAACAACTAAAGAAAAGGCAAGCAAACAGTCTGCTTCCGTCTGCACTCAGACTCCAGAGTTCTTTCTCTGGACGTGGATGGCATTTTCTATCATGAATCTTCTGGAGTTGTCTTAGATCCTCGCATTGCTGAGAAGAGCCAAGTCTATCCAAGTCAATCATCACACAATGCGGCTGTCACTGGGTACTCTGTTCTCCTGGTTCAGCTCATTTTACTCAGCATCAGTTCATATATGTCTTTCAAGGTTTTTCTGAAGTCAGCCTGCTCATCATTTCTTATAGCACAACAGTATTCCATTACATTCATATACCACAACTTGTTCAGCCCTTCCCCAATTGATGTACATCCCCTCAATCTCCAATTCTTTGCCACCACAAAAAGATCTGCTATAAATATTTTTGTACATGTGGATCCTTTTCCCATTTTTATTATCTCTTTGGGATGCAGACCTAGAAGCAATATTGCTAGGTGAAAGGGTATGCACAGTTTTATAGCCCTTTGGACATAGTTCCAAATTGCGCTCCAGAATAGTTGGATCAGTTCACAACTCCACCAGCAATGCATTAGTGTCCCAATTTTCCCACATCTTCTTCAACATTTATAATTTTCCTGTTTCATCATGTTAGCCAATCTGATAGGTGTGATGTGGTACCTTAGAGTCATTTTGATTTGCATTTCTACAATAAATGGTGATTTAGAGCATTTTTTCAGAATAATGTTTTTAAATGTATTAGATAGGATCACAGAGGAAATCAGTGAAATTTAAATACAGCTATCAGAATATTAAAAAATTTTAAAAACAGTTTCATGGATCAGGTTAAGAAACCCTGATCTAACAGGAGAAAAATATTTGTCGTCAAATAAAGGTGATAGAAGGGGAGTGAGTTAGAGGCAAAGAACTGAGATATTTGAGTTTGGGGGAGATTACCTTCACCTGCTAAAATCAGAGAAGGTGTCATAGAAAAGTACCACCTGACTTGAGCCTAGAAGAAAGAGTACATGGAGGTCATGGTAGAAAGGGCAGCTAATATAGTGGGGAAGATGTTTCTGAAGAATTCTAGGACTAAGATCATCAAGCTTTTTCTCTTCATTTTCTTTTCTTTATTCACTGATGTGTTGAAAACCAAAGGCATTATACTAATAATTTATATATGATTTTCTTCATTTTTATACTATACATTTATTCTATACCTACTATACATTTTTATACCTCCTAAAAAAGAAGTTGATTTGGAAAAGGATGAAATAGCTTTGGTTTTCAAAGGAAAGAAAGAGGAAAATCATGGGCTTTGCCATAAAAACGTGTGGGTCTTCAATAGATTAAAACAGACTTTAAAAATCTTTTTGTAAGAGACATTTTTTTTAAAGTTTAACTATATTTTGGTTGTTTAAAAATGAAGCAGAAGAAATTAGAAGCTATACAACCTGTTAACATTTTGCAAGGACTTCTCATCTCTTAAAATATTCTGTAGTTGAGTGTACTCTCCTTGAGGGAAGGAAAGTTTTCATTTTTGTTCCCAGGATCCAACACAATGCTTTGTAAAGATTAGCAAATTAATTAATAAATAAAATAAAAATAAATTAGCAAATTGATTAATAAATGCTTGCTAAATTAATTAATTATGGGGGAAGTAAAGGCTAGGATTAGGGGACCACTTGGGCAAAAGCATGGAGATGAGGAAAAGGCAATCAGCCAACAAGCATTTATTAAATACCTACTGTGTTCTAGATGGCACAGTAGATAGAGAGCTGGCCATGGGGTCAGGAGGACCTGAGTTCAAATCTGGCCTCAGACACTAGTTGTGTGACCTTGGACAAGTCATAGCCTCTGTTTGCCTTAATCCACTAGAAAAGGAAATGGCAAACCACTGCAGTATCTTTGCCAAGAAAGCCCTATGGACAGTATTGGCGTGCTTTGGTCTACAGGGTCACAAAGAGTCAGACACAACTGAACAGCAGTGTGTCATACTATTCCCTGAGAGCACAAGGACAAAATTAAATAGTCCCTGCTCTCAGGGAGCTTACCTTCTATCTGAGGGCAGGACAAGAACTGGGAATGAAGTTTGGCTATAGCTATAGGGCACAAAAAGGCAAATAGTATGTAGTAAGGCTGGGCAGGTAGAATTAATCCAGATTGTGGATTCCTTACGTGTCAGAATCAGAAGTTTATATTTTATTTGGTGGATAATGAAGAGCTACTAAAGGTCTGTAAGTAGCGGGAAGATACTATCAAAGCAGAGTAGTAGGAAAATGATTAGGCAAGCATTGTGAAGGAGGGATTTAATAAGGACTAGGAGGGCATGAAGACCCATTAGTAGGTTATTCCAGTAATCAAGGCAAGAAGAGATCAGGATCTGGATTGATATGGGTGTAGTGGGAGTTTAAAAGAAGAGCTAGATATAAGAGATATCTCAGAGGCAGAATTAATAGGTCTTGTCAGCTAATTGGATATGTGGAAAGGGAAAGAACTTAAATCAACTCAAGGATACAAGCCTTGGTGATGGGAAGGATAGTGATGTAATCAAAAGACAGAAAAATTAAGAAGAGGGGCTCATTTGGAGTGAATGGAAGATCAGGAGTTGAGTTTTGAACAGGTAAGTGAGGTGCTAGTGGATATGTAGGTGGCCATTGAAAATACAGATCAGGAAGTATGGGGCAAAATTGGGAGTGGAGAAGAAGATGGGAAAGTTTCCACAAAGGTCATAGTTAAAGCCATGGGAGTAGATGAAATAACTAAGGAGGAGAATGTGAAGAGAAGAGAAAAAAGGCCCAGGACAAGAGAAAGATGAGAAACCAGTCAAGGACATAAAGGAGTAGTTTGACATCTAGCGAGCAAGAATATGGTATTATGGAAAACATGGAAGGGAGACAAGGTTGAGAAGGAGCAGGGAATAATAAGCCACTGTATCACATGCTTCAAAGTGATCAAGGAGGATGAAGACTCCAAAAAGGCAATCAGATTGAGTGAGGAAGAGACTGTCTAGACTCTTAACAGAGTTTCGGCACAACCACTGTATCAGAAATGTCCTGAATTGAAAAACCAACCTCCCATCACCTGAAAGGTACCAAGAAGCACACAAGAAAACTGTTGTGTTTTGATAATCTTAAAAGACAACTAGAAAGAGAGAAGAAGAGGAATGTACTAGGGAAAGAAAAGACAGAGGAAGGATGGGGAAAAATTATCTCACAGTGCAAAGGAGGAAGAGGTGGGACTAATGGCTCACACTTGAACCTCATTCTCATCATGACTGGTCAAAGGAGGGAAGAATTTGCACAGATACATAGTTGGATATAGAAATACATTTCACTCAACATGGAAACAAGAGGGAAAGGGGAGAAGGGGAAAGGAAGAATAAGGAGGAGGATAGCTTAAGGGAAAGATAAGTCCTAAGCAAAACAAGCTCTGAGGATGTACAAAAATGTCATGGCAGCTCTTTTTCCAGTGGCAAAGAATAGGAAACTATAGGTGGCCCTCATCAGTTGGGGAATGATTGAACGAGTTATATGAATGTGATGGAATACTGCTGTGCTGTGAGAAATAGTGAAGGAGATGATTTCAGACAAACCTGAAAAGACTTCTATGAACTAATGCAGAATGTAGTGAACAGACCGAAGAGAGCAGTGTTTTACAATGAAAGCAGTGTTGTAAAGACAAACAACTTTGAAAGACTTAGAAACTCTCATCAGTGCAATGACTGTCCATAACTCTAGAGGACTCAGGATGAAACATACCTCCTAATAGAGAGAAGAAAGACTCAGAGTGCAGATGGAGACATATTTTTTTGGAAATGGTCAGTATAGGAATTTGTTTTGCTAATCTATACATATTTACAATAATTTTTTTTTCTTCTCAGTTGGGGGGTAGAGGGATGAGGAAGGAGCGAAGGCAGATTTTTATTGATTAAAAATGTTTAAAGTAAATATTTTATAAATATTTTGTTTTTAAAGCATACTGTTCATAATTAACACTTCATAAAAATAAAATTTTATAAATAAATATAATAAAGAAAGAACATTAGTCTGGGAGTCATGGGGCCTGGGTTCTTCTTCCCCTTTTGCTTCTGCCACCTGTGAAACCTTGGACAAATCTCTTATTCTCTCATAGCTTTAGTTTCCTCCTCTATAAAATGAAGAGATTAGACTAGGGGGTCTTTAAGGCCCTTTTTGGCTTTAATATTTCTTAACTTAGGTTTTGAGCTCTATTAAGGTACAAATTTCCTTGGGAGGACTAGAATACTGTACTTTTTATTAATTTATGTTATCAGTGTGTATTAGTGTGAATGAAGGATGTGAAAACAGGTTTTGATAAGAGGAAGAAATACAGCATGAGATTAAGGGGTAGCGCTAAAGCGGGGAAAGGACCTGAAACAGTAAGGCCAGGAACACCAAGGACAATAGCCCAGTGCATGATTTTTCCCCAGACTCCTGGCCCAGCCTCATATAATGGATCTTAGGGCAACCTTGTCAAGCAACACCTGTTTTCAGAAAACCCAAATGAAGAAAAACAAAGTACAAATTTCTAAGAGAGAAAGCCAGTCCCTTCAACAGTGTAGAATAGCAAATCAAGCTTATGAAAATGAAAATATAACCTCTAGGGTTATAGAAGAAAAACTTAGAAGCCCAGAAAATTAACCAACTGGTCAAGATGAGGGGAAGTTGAACCTTAAAATATCTGGTTTGTTGAAATTTGTGTGTTTCATTTTTTCTGAGTGGCAGCCCAGCTTACCACTTACCATCTGCCAAAATCTTAGAGAGAGTGGTACAAGTTAAGGATTACTGGAAACATTTACAAGAAAGGGGAGGAAAGTCAGCTCTATGAAATGACTTCAAAGGAAGTTTGCCTTCAGGTCCCACTTAAAGGGGCCACATACACATTATCCTTGCTGTTGTGGTGAGAGCCGGACTTCTGACATTGGCCACCCTTTTCCTTTTCTTCGCAAATTCTTTCCAGAAATGTAGACAGAATTCCTCCTTCTGTATTTTGTGTTTTGTTAGTTTCCTTGTGGAGAAGATATGGGGTCTCTAGTACTCCTTGGCAAAATACTATGCTATAAAATTCTATTCTATTTCCCATTCAATTAAATACCATATTGGTCTGAAAATAAGCATGCCTCCTCTCCAAAAAACTATCTCCTGTTCTTCTAAAATCCAGTCTCTTTGAACAGAAAAAATATACATGTACATGCACACAGAGGCACATGCTGAAAATCATTATTCAGAATTACCATTTTAAAGAAATACTTGACCTGTAGAGTAAGTAAGAAGAGTAAAAGTCCCCATGGTTTAGAGAATAGATAGCCAGCTCAGAATACCAGGATTCAAGACCCACTTCTGACATATACTGGACTTTGTGTCCATGGACAAGGGACTGAATTTCTGAGTGCCCGGGGGCAACTTTCTAAGATCTTAATAATAATAACAGCTAGCATTTCTGTAGCACTATAAGGTTTGCAAAATGCCTTAATATATTATTTCATTTTATCGTCATCACTAACATTAATATAGCGCTTACTATGGGCCACGTTGTGCTACGTGCTTTACAATTACTGTCTCATTTGATCCTTGGTACTATTACTAGCCTCATTCTACAGATGAGATAACTGGAGCAAACATCAGTTATGAGAAAGTGCCTGCCTTGATAGAACTTCCTCACCTGAGAGTTCCCCGTTTTGATGAAATCATAGGTCTAGTCCTTATGTGCATGTTTTCTCTCCAGTTCATTACTACATGAGCTTTCTCAGAGCAGACTGGTTTTGCCTTTCTTTGTATCCCCCATGCTTGGTACATAGCAAGAACTTGTTAAATGACTGATTATCCCCATTTAGGTGATATTTATCCTTTTAAAAATAAGCCTGTGCCACATACAACATACAAAGCAGCCTTGCAAGTTCATGGAAGCCCAGAAAAGTGGGGAAATTTAGAACGGCAGATTGACAAAATATGAAGGAAAAATATTTTTAAAATAAAAAAAACTAAACTTCTACATATTTAACCTTATACGACCCACCAAATGAATGTAAATAATTTTTAAAATTCATTCAGTGTATTCAGTACAGCTTTATGGAGTGTGCAGTGTCTGTCGGCTTCCACTAGGTTTCAGACTGGAGCCCTGGCCATCATTAAGGACATAGTGGTGCTTTCAGTTTCCCCAGTCCTGCCATCATTCCCCACGATTTTGGTCAAACTTGCGTAGTTAGCCCTTCCCGCACTGTGACTTTCCCCACTGCCATTTCAGTATATCTCAGGTCAGCCTAAGAAATCAAATGGGAATTTGGGGGGAGTTTTGTGGAAGCCACAGATGACGCACAAAGGCCAGCAGATGACACAGAAAATGTTTAGAAACTCAGAAATGCATAAAATATGTGTATATGGTATTGTATAACATCACCCCAAATTTTACAGTAAGGTACTATAAATACCACGTAAAAGAAGAAATTCAGACCTCTTCTGTGGTACAAAGGGAGGGCCAAAACCTTTTATTTGGATTTTCCAGATGGCGGGGATGCCCCTACCCCTTAACATGTGGAAGGGATAACTAGACCTCTTTGTTAATGTGATGTTTTATTTTGACATCACAATAACGTGAACACTTATGCTCACATTATTATATAGCTTTCGTCCTGTCCTGAAGTTTAGTACTGAAAACGTGAAGGCTGATATTCCCCCATTGTGGTTTCCTGGCGTGTTCCTTTTGGTCTCCGATATCACCTTGAGTTGTGGCAGCTGCCCTTTTTTGGCCCTGCCCCATTATACCTGCCCTTGCTGTTGCACTGGTATGGCATGAGGGTCCTGTCTTTTGAGGCTTCAGCCACCTCCTTTATAAGTCTGACAATCTCCAAGTTAGAACAGTCTTCCAGGACATCCAGTAGTGGAATCCCGGGGATTTTTACTGGCTAGCAGGCAATATCTCCAGAATCCTGTTTCTCTCTGATTTCCACATATTCATACTTTATTCAGGCACTATGATATGATATTATTCTCGTATAAATTTTTTTGCCCAGATTTTAAAATAATAAAAAATATTTTTTTAAATTTAAAATAAAATAATGTATACTTAGAAATTTTTTTTCTGCCATCCCCTAATCAGTGTGCTTTGATATTTTTTGCTACCACAAAAATGCAGTTATTAATATTTTGGTATAGATATGACCTTCTTCTCTTTGACCACCTTGTGAGTGATATCCTGGGCCAGGCCTGATTCGGGCATATCCAGTGGTTCAGGTTCAGGATTAGAACAAAATGAGATATTCATAAACCATCTAACACTTTACAAAGAAGTTTATATAACAATAACATAGGAAGTGTTCAGGTTGATACAGTTTCACTCATCTCCATATAGAAAATGCATGGTACAAAGGACAGATTGGATCAAAACGGTGTTTTAGCTTGCGTAGCAAGCCAAACATCCACCAAGTCTAAGAGTCAGTGACTCTTGTGCTGGCCTTTTTATCCCTTATGTGACTAGGAAGTCTTAACAAAAGACCAACCCCAGTTCCCTGGACCAGTGAAGTCTCAGGGATAACTGTTCTTCTAGTTGTGAAAAAAGCTAGCCCAGCTTATAAGGCAGGGTCTTACGGAAAACTAGCCCAGCCTATGTGGATAGGGCCTTAGTTATTTATCATTTAGCAAGTGCTTACCTTGTGCCAGGCATTGTGGTAAGCACTGGAGATACAAAAGCAGAAAATATCACTTGGTCTCTAGAAGCCCAACAGTTTAATGGGGAAATAGAATGTATGCAATTATTTATATACAAGATATATACAGAATAAATTGGAGATAATCAACAGAGGAAAGACACTAGCATTAAGAGGGATAGGTAAAGGCTTCTTATAGAAGGTCATATTTGAGGTGGGACTTGAAACTTCCTTCAAGGGAAGGCAGGAGGTAGAGGTGAGAAGGAAGAGAATTCAAGGTATAGGGGACATCCAGTTGAGAGTGGAGTATCTTGGGTCAGATGTAACCACTTCCTATCTTCTGGAATAGGAAAGACTGAGAAAATAGGCAAGAGTCCAGAAAACATTGTCAGTGATGCTGCCATCAATGACCTTCTGGCGCAATGCCATCAATACTGCTGAGACTTTGATGTGTAGTAAGGCACTTTGGCCTTTAGCTTTAGCTTTTTAGCAAAGTTTATTGCACAAGACTCTCTAGGGACACAAGCAAACAACACAAACATGGTCACAAAGGGAAAGTCCTTCAGGTAACCAGATTTGAAAACTGTTGTCCTGCTACAGGCTTTTCCCATCTCTTGCCCTCTCTGTGCAGTCTCTTCTATAGCATTGCACCAATTTAAGAACACCAACCCAAAAGCCTAGGTTAACTGTTTTTATGAGCTGGGGATAACAAAAAGCATCAGAGAAAGAGAGACACTTTTGTCCTCATCACAGCATTGGTAACAGCTGCTACCTTCCTGTCCCAAAGATACATTTTCCTGCCTCCCCGATTTTGGTAAAAGTGTAATGCCTTATAGGCAAAAGATCTGGGTTTAAGTTCTCTATTTATCATTTACTAGGGCAAATGTGAACCAGGACAAGTCACTTCTTTTTTTTATGAGGCTTAAATACTTCATTATAAAATGCCGCTGATAATATTTCCATCACCCAGAGTTGTTGCGAAGATTGAGATAAAATGCTATATAAATATTGTGATTTTGCTTCACCTTGCCTCTATTTGTTCCACTCCTGAATTGGCTATTTAAGGCCTTAACTCCAATCAACAGAATCTTTCTCCCATCACCCAAGAAGACACAAAGTCATTTCAATCCAATTTGCTGCAGTGTTGAACTAACCATGCCTTTTGTTCTCCATTCAAGCAACTGTATGAAAATGATGCTTCAAAGTCTCATTATAAACCTTAGCATGCTGCAATGAAAATAACTTGCTGTTGAGTCTTAGGACCAAAGCAAACTGCGCGTAGGACTGTCTAAAGAGTATGTTTTTCAGACTTAATAACTTTAATCAATGCAGCAACCAACCACCATTCCACAGGACCAATGGTGAAGCATGCTGTTCACCTCCTCACTGAGAGATGATGGGCCCAAGATGCAGATTAACAGTTTCGGACACAGCTAATATGGGAATTTATTTTGATTGACTACGTGTTTTTATTACGATGGTTTTCTTTTTCCTTTTTTTAAAAAAATTTAGGAGAGGTGGGAAAGAGTGGGGGCTAGGGATAGCATTGTCTCTCCCCTCTCCAAAAAAAAAAGAAAAGAAAAAGAGGGAAACATAAAAAATACACAAAAGAGAACATAAGGAAGGCCTAAAGAAAAGAGAGACAATCAAGACAGCTTTGAAAATTTCATGGTAGTGTAGTTTTAAGCCATTAAAGCTTAGAGCGTGCTTTCCTGAGTCTGTGTCTCATACCATTTCTCTCTGCTTGGAAGGTTCACTCTGCCCCTCACTCCCCTTTCTTCTCTGCTTTTGGAAACTGTACTTCCTATCCTTCGAAATGTAGGTCAGATGCCACCTCTTCCATGAAGCCTTCATTGATTTTCCCCCCTCAACCCACCCACATCTCTTTACTCTGACCTGTAAGACTTTTTGTCTCTGCGTTCCTATCATATTCAAGTTTACTGTATAATTACTGTATAGGATTGGATGGATAATGTTGGATACTTTGGTATGTGTCATTCCACCCACCCCATCAGCTAGAGCCAGCATGATACAGGGAAAGAATGCTGGACTTATAATCAGAAAAACCCTGAATTCAAGTCCCATTATACAGCTGTGTGACCATGGACAAGTCACCTAACCCCTCTAAACCTCAGTTTTCTTATCTGCATGATGGGCCTAATAACAGATTGTCATAGGATAAAATGAGATAGTGTCAACACAGGGCCTTGTAAATGTTTGACGCCACATTTGAATTCAGGTCTTCCTGACTCCAGGCCCAGCATTCTATTTACCACTGATAATTTTTGCTCCACTTCTGGAATTCAAATTATTAGTAGTAACATATTTCACTCTACTTACTTCCATTCTGCATCTTTTCATTGCAATTTGGGCTATTTGAAATTTTAATTCTTCTGAGATTGTGGTGTTTACAGTCACATAATATTCCCAGGGGAATATTGTTATCAAAAAGATTAGCTTCTAGCAGCAAGTGAGATCATTGAAAGCACTGTTACTTCCCAAACAAGATCAACCCCAACTCCTTTTTCTACTTAATTCTAGGCCCACCTCATTACCATGGTAGCCTATATCTAACATACATATAAATATAATAACATGATGGGTTGCCTCCATCCAGCACCATGTGGTGTTGTAATGTGGGTGATACATATTTTTTTATCCACTTTATTTGCTCAGTCTAGATGGTTAAGGGAAACTCTTCTGTATTACTGTAGATTTACAGTTTTCATAGGACCACATATCTAGAGCCGAAAGAAAACTTAAAGGTCACTTAATCTAATCCCAGTATTTTGCAGATAAGGAAACTGAGGCCTAGAAAATTGAAGTGATTTGATCCAGTTCTGGAGTTTGACAGTTAATGTATTATTATCTGCAGATGGGATCATTTAGAGACACTGTAATAAGAAACATTCATTTTGTTTGGCCTTAAACCGCTCATCCTCCCTTGGTAAACATCTTTAGTGAACATGCTTCTTCCTATTTAATACCTTGCTTGATATCATTAGTCAAAAGAACATTACACAAAGTAATCTCTGTAACCAATCAAAATCACTTATTAATAACCTACTATATGCCAGGCGCTGTGGTGGGCACTGGAGATGCAGAGAGAAAACAGTGCCCTCAACATACTACATTATTTACCTTTGTCATAGAATTCTATATAATTCTGACATACGATTGAAAAACACCTTGCTGCAAGGTAAACTTTCAAGTCTTCATTTTACTTTGCTAAATTAAATGTTTTCTTCAACCAGTCAACATGTATTTACTTACTATGTGGCAAACATTATGCTAAGCACTGGAGAGAAAAACCCAAAAGTGAGTTAGTGTGGTGGGTCGGATTTATAATTTTGTGATGGTAAATTAGGCCATCTTTTATCTCAATTCTTACCTAGTCCTTAGGCATTGAATGGGTGTGGCCTCAGACAAACAGAGACCAAGGCCAAGTTCATCCACTGCATCCCAGGTCATCACCAGTTGTCTTGACTTTTGTCTTGCCACTGGACTTAAAGGCTCTGGAGGAGAGAGTGAGGCTGATGACTTTGTACAGCTCCGCTAATCCACTCACAGATCAAGACGTAACCCTTGTGACGTCACCAGTCCACTTCGAGAATGAAAGACAAACAAGGACACCACCGACAAGTGTGGTAAGGGAAAGATGAAATGACTGAGGAAACAAGGGTTCAAGCCTCGTGACAGGCCCTGTGCTGAGCTCTGGAGATGCAAATAAGAAAAACGAAAGACGGCTTTTCCTTACAGTCTCTACTGGGGGATGACAGTCCATAAAAGGAGGCTGGAAAGGGGGCAAGAGGGTTCCCGGGGGGATGACGGTGGAATTAAAACAAAGAGCACCTAGTGGCAAATAGCGAGACGGCAAGCATTTCGAGCCCTCCAAAAAGGGACGCCATGGGGCTGCTATCTTTATCTTTTCTTCTAATTTGGTGAAGTGTTTTGTTTGGGGATTTTTGTTTGTTTGTTTATTTTTCCACTTGCCCTGATCAGTCAGTGAACTAATTGCACACACATAGCTGATCCAAAATGACAGCTGTGTCTGCAATCACAGAATCACTGCATTTGAGATTTGGAAAGGACTTAAGTGATCATCTAGTCCAACCCATAGAAACCATCAGCTACTTCCTCTTTGTTAAAATAGAGTCTGTTTCATTTTTATTAGACTCTCAGTTTCCTGATAAATGTTTATCATAGTCACGTCAAAGATTGTCAACACCTCAGATGAGTGTGTCTCAGGAACCTGCCAATTAGTAAATCCTGACCAGATATTGGGCAGCTAAGCAGCACAGTGGATAGAGTGCTGGGCCTGGGGTCAGGAAGACTGCTCATCTTCATGAGTTCAAATCTGGTTGCAGATACTTAGTAGCTATGTGACTCTGGACAAGTCATTTAACCCTGTTTGCCTCAGTTTTCTCATCTGTAAAATGAGCTGGGAAAAAAATGGCAAAACATTCCAGTATCTTTGCCAAGAAATGTAGTCATGAAGAGTCAGACATGACTGAAAATAACAGAACTTGAATAGCCAGTTATCACAGACTGGTTTTCCTTTGTTACCTGACAAGCCTGGTTCATAGCCTCAGCTTGCTCCCATAACCCAGAGACAGATAAGACAGTACTTGTTTTCCCTAACATAGACACACATGATCAGCCTCCTGAAGCTGCGTTGTATGGAAGAAAATTCCAGGGAGTAGCTCTAATTTGCAGATAAGAGAATGGAAAAGGACCGCTGTGACTGCATTAAGTTCCCCAAATTCATGTTCTGATCCTAACCTGCCAAGTTCTGCCTCTTGGGTGCTATGTGCATGCTCTGACTTCTCCAGAGCTAATTGGGCCTATCTCAATATTACTGGTAGAAGTCAGCCTTCTGACATTGCCTTATATATCCCTACTCTTGGTTAGTAGTGGTGTTGAGAAGGGATTGGAAGCAGCTGCTCCCAGTGGCTGGCTGAGTCACTCATTGATGCATCTGGGCCCTGTCATCCTGCCTCTGGTGTGATTATGTCATCATAGGTCATGTTCTGCTAACTAGTTCTATGACTTCAATGAAGGCAATCCTCTTTAAGCCTTGGTGTCCTTTTCCCTTTCCTATAAAATGAGAGCTTAACTAAAAAGTCTCTAACATCCCTTTTAGCTATAATTTTTATGATTTTAGTAAAATTCTGAAAGAATTCAGCGATATGGCCTATTCCTAGGCCCTGTGTTTTAAAAAGGGTGGTACAGTGAAAAGAACACTGAACTTGGAGTTAGGAAGACCTGAGTTCAGATGTAGCCTTCAAACTTGGGCAAGTCACTTAAGGCTAACTTTTCTTATTTCAAAAATGGGGAAAGTAATAGCACCTATCTTCCATGGCTGGATCAAATGAAATAATATTTATAATGTGCTTATCTTGCTGCCTAGCATATAGTAGGCACTTAAAAAGTGACTGTTTCCCTCTTCCCATAATCCTAAAAACATTCAGCAATATTGGTGCCAAATGGAATTCATGTTCTTGTGGTGGTAGGACAGCTAGAGAAATCTTAAAATAATGCCTTTTAAGTCATTTCTGTTTGTTTCTCTTGGATCTTATAACCAAAACACAAAAGGCAGTTGGATTTAATAAATCATTATTACATATTACGACAACAGAGTGGTCGAGTATTCAGCACATATTCAAAGTGAGTTTCAGACCAGCATACTTAGTTTAACAGTGGGATTTGTGGTGAAAGCTGTGGTAGAAATTCACAAGAATCTCTGGTCCCTTCCAGCTCTGGTCAATGTTTTATCTGTGTTCACTTGTTTCAGTCATATCTGACTCTTTGTGACTACATTTTGGGGTTCTCTTGGAAAAGATACTGGATTGGTTTGCCGTTTCCTTCTCCAGCTCATTTTACAGATGAGGAACTGAGGCAAACAGGGTTAAGTGACTTGCCCAGGTCTAATCAGCCATGTATCCTAGAACAAGGGGTGGAGATGTAGTAGGAGGGCAGAGTTTATAATCTCAAAGAGGATCATAAACATGTCTGAAAGGTTCGGAACCGCCGGATATAAGAAACTCTCAAAGTAGAAGGTAGAAGAATCAAAACATATATTTAGGCTCCACAGTAACCAACCCATGAACCAGCAACCCCATTTTGATATATTGATCAAAAGCTTCCAGGCCCAATAAGTACGCCTTGAAAGAGTAACCAGGAGGCTACAGAGAAGCATGATTGCATAAAGCAAAATCACGCTTCCCCCTCTATGGTAAAAAGATTACCCACTGGCCTGAAGTCTTTATTCAGCTTCCTCCCGTAGGTCAGCTCTGCTACTGGAAGCTCCTGCTTCAGCTGTAGCTGTAGCTATAGCTGTGGCTGTGGCAGCCTCTGGCTCCAACGGGAGCTGCTTTTAACCATCCAGCTTCTGCGGGGGTGTAAGGTACGCCGGGGAAAGCACAGGTTCTTTCAATCTGCTTAAGCAAGGTGAAGGGGTTGACCAGGAAAGCACAGGTTCTTTCCATCAGCTTAAGCAAGGGAAGCAAGGTGAAGGGGCCGACAAGCTTACTCCAGTCCAAGATACAAACAGCATTCAGTTCAGAGGAAAAAGCCAAACTAGTCAAGGGCACTTGTTGACTAAGTGCTAAGGAGCCCATTTTTGGTTGCCAATACACCAGGGTCACACAGCTAGTAAGTGTCTGATACCAGATTTGAACTCAGGAAGATGGGTCTTCCTGATTCCAAGCCCAGTGTGCTATCTACTATGCTCCAGCTCTGGTACTGGTTGATTAATAAAGTAAATTATTGTTTCATTTTCATCCGTTTCCACATTCTACAGCCTGTGTACATATCTTTATGTGTTTGTAATTGTCCATCATCCTTCTCTGTAAGATTTTTACAAATTAGTTTATATTTTAACTTGGTCTTTCCTTTGGCAGCCATCTCTCTGTATTTGGCAAGGTATTCAAATGTTTGCCGACCAAGGTGCCTTCTGAACTCTTTTGGCCTCCTTATTGTGGCAATAAGTTTACATTGGTTTGACTTTTGGATGCAGTGATTATAGTCAGTGTCAAGATCCTATCTGTTGTCCATTTCCCATTCAGTAATTGCTTTTAATAATTCATTGACCACTTTCGTTGGCTTTTCCATAATCACTAATCTCAGCCATCTGAAAAATGCATGTTGTTGATCTTGGGCCATAAAAGGAAATGAACAAAAGAATGTGGATAATGCATAAGCACAAATCTATCACAAACCAATATTAATTAGAGGGAAAAACTCAAATTATAAGATCATCATGCATAAAGAACAGCAGTTAATTAAGATCTCATTAAGAAAATTCTTGACAATAGCATTGAGAAAACTGATGATATACAAAAAATAGAAAAAAAAAACCTTTGTGCTTCTAACTTAGTGTGAATCATGTGTCACAGCCTTAAAGAAAGTAAAAACACTTTGGAAAGTGCCCCTCTTAAGGCCAGGAAGAATCACAGACAAGCAGAACAACTTTGAAAGTTGCATATTAAATTTTAAAATCATCATAACTAGAATTTATATAACACCTTAAGGATTGCAAAGTACTTTGTGTATGTTATCTCATGTGATCTTCATAGCAACCCCATAGCAACCTCATTTTACAGATAAGGAAATGGAGACTGAGGTAGTGATCCTTGCCCTGGGGTCACAGATCTAGTTAGTGTCTGTGGCAGGATTTGAACTCAGATCTTCCAGACCCCAAGTCTAACACTCTGCCACTTAGAAAATCAAACTGTACATAATAGATTCACAACTTCACATACAACCCTCTCTTTCTGTTAACAGTGTATATAAAAATAACCATTTAAAGTAGAATATACATACATTAATGACTCCCAGCTCTGAGGTTTCTAGGAGGAAGGGGAGGAGATTATTATAGAGCTATTACAAGAGGTCCTGCATCCCTACATATAACAACCACTATGATCTTTATCTTCACTCGGCATCGACAAAAGTTGCAGCGCAACTAATGACTTTAAAAATGAACAGTTCAATTATTAGACTTGGACTCAGGAAGACCCGGATTTTAACATACCTCTGACGTCTACATCATGTGTGACCATGGACATGTCTTTGTACTTCTCAGAGATTCGTTTCCTTATCTGCAAAATGAGAGAAAGAAAGGAAGCAATCCTTTCTTTTCTTTTTTCTGCCTGCTATGCGTCAGACCCTTTTAAAAGCGTTCTTGCAAATACCATCTTGTTTCATCATCTTAACAACCCTGGGAGGTAGGTGTTATCTTTACTCCTACTTTATAGTGGGTGAAATTTAGGCATGCAGAGTACTCATCCAAGGTGGCACAGCTAGGAAGTATCTGAGGCTGGATTTGAAATCTGTTCTATCTGACTCCAGGCCCAGCACTCTATCAGCTGGCTCAGCTACCTCTTCAGTTGTTTTTCGTGTCCGACTCTTTGGGACCCCATTTGGGGTTTTCTTAGCAAAGATCCTGGAGTGTTTTGCCACTTCCTTCTCCAGGTCACTTTACAGATGAGGAAACTGAGGCAAACAGGATTAAGTGACTTGCTTAGGGTCACACAGCTTCTAAGTGTCTCTCCTGAGTCTGACTCTAGGTTCAGCACTCTCTCCATGTACCACCTAGATGCCCACCTGTCACATGGTTGGTTTTTTTGGTTGTTGTCCTTTGTGCTTGAAGAGGACCAAAATGACCTCACTATGTTGGGTTCAAGATAAAATGCGTCTGACTTTGGATGAGCAGAGGAATATGAGTTCAGAAGGCTCTACCATAAATCAGGCACAAATAGTTCACATGAACATTTGGCGGGGTGGGGGGGGATATCTCTAAATTTGTGTATCTCAGCTGTCACATAGTGGGCCCTTAATAAGTGCTTGTTGACTGATTGTGATAGTTCATCCTTATACACACATCAAATGCCACCCACAAACACCTAACTTCATAGGGTTGTAGTTTTGAGGATCAAATAATATGACATATATAAAGCACTTTTCTGATTTTAAAGCACAATGTATATATTAGCTATTATTTCCTCACTCAGCAGATACTAATCATACAACTCCTACTGTAATGGCAAGCAAAGTGGGACTTTTTGCTGTTTTTTCTTTTGGACTACTTCTCAGCACTAAGGCAATCAAGTGCCTTTGATTGAGTCTTTGATTGAATCAAGAATCTTTGATGACCTGCTTAAGTCACAAGAAAGCCTAAGTCACATGAGTTTGAGTCACATGGTTGAGATGCCCTCTGACCCTGAAGAAGCGTATCTATACTTGGGGGTTAGCGTTTTGCTTTGGCGCTTACTCGTTGGAAGATTGTTCCTGTGATTTTGCCAGATGAGACTCTGGGTAGCTGTTAGGGAGCCCCCAGCTTTGAAAACCCAGATGTTGGTGCTTCCCTCTCTCTCTCTCTGGAACTATGTATGTATTGCTATGGACAGACCGTCAGAAGCCCTGTCTGCTGATTTGTGTTATTTGCTCTGTTTATATAATTCCTGCTTGTAATTTCTGTTTGTATTTTCTCTGAGGTTCTAGGTGCTGATTTTTTCCCCTGAACTAAGTGAATGATATATATATGTTTAATTAAAGGGAGATTGTACGCTCCTTAAAGTTGCTTTCCTTAGAAAAGCAGATTAAAGAACCTGTGCTAGCAGCCCTCCTGTGTGCTGATGTTGTTGGTCTTATACCTCCACAGCAGCATTGTTGTTACACCTACCAAGTTGGGAGCTACTAATGTAGGTTAACCTTTCTCTGTTCTAGTTATTCTCTCTGAGAAAGACCAGCCATCAAGCTAATTTTTGTTTTGAACTTGATTAAAAACAGTCTAACTCAACCCATGTAAATAAGGAAGAAGCTAAGGAAAATTTCAGGTTTACGGGAAATCTCTCCCCCGTTCAAGGATTTGAAGCCAGAATGAAAAGATTTGTGGCCTGAAAATACATCAGAAAGGATGAAGAGGGAGAATGAAACTGATTTAGTGCCATGTACGATTAGATTCTTATTCATTCTGACGTATTTTCCATGTATAATGTGTGCACATACCAAACAATTAGGTCATTTTCCTGGCTCTCTCTAGTGGCCAGAGGGAAAATTGGCCTTGCTGAACACATAAATTCTGAATCAAAATTTACACACATTTTTGTTCAATTTTAACATTTTCTTTTTCATTTACCTTGGAAAAACCAAGAAGGGATCTTCACTTGCTTGGGTTGATTTTAAGATGTTATATCTCTTCTACATCATTTGTCTGTCACATGTTTGAGTAATAGGAACATTCTAGGTGAGTTGTAAGTCCAACTCATGACTGTCTAAGTCTGCTTGACTCCTTGCCCTGGGGTTTGCCTTCTGATTTTCTCATCTTGAGTTCCCCATGAGATTTCTATCAGGTTTCATTCAGGCTTCTGAGGTTATGTCAGTCAGTTAGGAAACATTTATTAAGTACCTACCATGTGCCAGGTAATGTGCTAAGCCCTGGGAATACAAAGAAAGGAAAAGACACCATTCCCAACCAACTACATTATAAGGGGAGAGATAATAAGGAAACAACTACTGTATATACAAACAAGCCATATGTAGGATAAATTTGAAATAATCAACAGAGGGAAGGCACTAACATTAACATGGGAAAGGTGCCAAATGTAAGACAACATTCCAGATATGGAGGGCAGCCAGTAAAAATGCCAGGAGTCAGGAAATGGAATGTCTCATTCAAGGAACAGCAAAGAGGCCAGTGTCACTGGGTCAAAGACTGCATGGAGGTGTGGGTGGCATATAAGTATAAGGCTTTTATTTATAAAACCTTGACAGAAAATACTGGAATTTTTTTCACAGGGAGGAGGGAGAAAAGCATTGACACTCCACATGTTGACTGATTCAGGCCCAGAACTGATTGTACATTCTAAATAAAAATCAGTACTGAAATGGGGCATAGTAAGTGCTCACTGAATTACATTTTCACAAGTACTAATTCAACTGGCTTCTTACAAAGAATTCCTAAGATGGAGACATGACTATCAATTATTGTGCCTGACTGAAGACACCCAATTGATCTAGTATTGGGAAAATGGAATTGGATAAAGCTGGGCTATTAACCACAGCTGTGTTATAGAATTTAAATTCAGGGTTCATTTCACTTTCAGTGTTGAAAGGATACTTGAATTGGAAAATTATACACTACTCTTAACTCTTAACACTCTCCCATACGGGTGGATCTTGGGGCAAAGGGTAACTTGAACGAGTTATGTCAGAAGCATTTGATACAGTTTTCTTTATTACTGAGTATGCAGGTTATAGAAGAAATCAGTAGCTGTATGCTCTAAGCCCAGTGTGATGTAATAGGTAGAGGACTGGACTTACCATCAAGAAGGCTTGGGTCCAAAGCCCACGTCTGCCACTGTATAGTTTGGTGATGATGTGGCAAGTCACTTAAGCTCTCTCACTCCCTATCTGTAAAATAAGAGATTTGGACTAGATTGCTTCTGAGGTTCCTTCTAGCTCAAGAAAAATGATCATTCCTATAATTCTACATTGGCCAGTTCTTTCAGTTATTGTTATGCATTCATTTTTCTGTCATGTCTGACTCTTCATGACCCCATTTGGGGTTTTCTTGGCAAAGATACTGGTTTGCCATTTCCTTCTCCAGTTCATTTTACAGATGAGGAAACTGAGGTAAACAGAGTTAAGTGACTTGTCCAGAGCCACACAGCTGGAAGTGTGGGAGGCCGGATTTGAACTCAGCAAGAAGCATCTTCCTGACTCCAGGCCCAGCCCTCTATCCACTGTGCCAGTTCTTTCAGTGACCTATTTTAAATTAAACACTACCCACAAGCACTTGTAGGGAACCTTTGTATTTTTCCATTTGTCTCCCTCCCTCAGGCCCCCACCCCCACCCCACCAGACCCAGTTTTCCTTAGAGAAGCCCCATAGTCAGATTGCTTTGCAAAAGTAATTTCTCTAGCCAATCATTGCATCCTATTTATTTGTAAAATATGATTAAACTCTTCCGTGGACATCCTTAAGTTTAAATTTACCTGCAAACAAGCTGTTCCCCATCAGTTTCCAGCCACAGAAGAGTTTGGTGAATTTGTAACTTCTTGGATCTCTGCTGAAGGGGAAAAAGGCTTCAGAATTCTTTGCATGATTTACGGTAATGATTTTTCACTGCACGACACTTTGCATGTGTCCTCTGTAGACTGTCAGCTCCTTGAGGACAGGGACATGTGTTTTTACTTTTTCTTTGTATTCTCAGCGTTAAGCACAGTGTTTGACACATAGTTACTTAATACATAGCACTTAATAAATGCTTGTTGACTGTTGGTACATTAGTTATCTATTGTTTATATGTATATGTGTGTATATGTATACGTGTATGTACATGTATATATACATGTATGTGTATATATTTTATATATGTATATATTTATATACACACACATATATATACATATACATATACATATATACATATATATGTATGTATTTTTGCCATCAAAAATCCCCAGGAAGTTTATATTCTCAGATTTATCTCAATAACATTGAACATGAACACACATAAAAAAAAGTTGCAGGAATTCGACAACAAAAATAACCTAAAATCAGCTCCAAATGTCTGTCCCAGAAAAGGCAGCCTCAAAAGGATTCAGTGAATTCATACAGATACTTTCCTGAGTCTCCGTTGTAGTGGAAACAGACGTTGGAATTCATTGCATGATTCATGGTGGTTATTTTTAACTGCATGACACTCAGTTACTTTACAGCACTGAATGGAAAATTGGTATATTCCACATCTGTGAATTAATAGCCAGTTTTGCCACAATACTAGGCAGCCCACACACAGCAGTATAGCTCTTTTTCAGGTTTTCCCCCCAAAAATTTACAAGATAGATTTTATGATATTAAGGGCTGTCACACCTACAGAAGGGCATACTCAAGGAAACAAAGACTTGGGTTCAAATCACACACCAACTAGTTTGCTAACTGTGGGCAAGTCACTTGCATTTCTTTCTGATCTTCAGTTTCTCCATCTACCAAATGAGGATACTAAAATTCAGCGTGTTCGCCTCACAATGTTTTAAGTTTGAAATGAGATATTATATGTAAAGCAATTTGAAACTTTTAAAAGCACCCTCCGATAATATTCATCAGTATTTGATCACTGGGTGAAACCTGCAGCCTTGGAGCCAAACCGTCTGTTATCTTCTTTCAGTACCCACAATGCCAGTTCCTCTCTAGTGTGTTATAGGAGTGTATGTACGTAGCAGGTGTGGCAATGAGAGACTGATGATCTGGAGATCTATTTTGAATGAGCAAGTCAGCTTTTTGAGAGGTTGTTGCAAGTAAGCGCTGAAGGCTTTTGATGGAAAAGTGCAAAGAATTGTGTAAAGATTCATTCTAAAACATAGACCACAAGGAAAACAGTCCTTCAGGGCAATGAGATGGTGGACAGCTAAACTTGAAGGTCACCAAACCAGACTGTTATACTTTATGGCACCCTAGACTGGCTAGTTAATACTGAGGAGAATGTACAGAGTCAACTTTGTGCATCTTAGGACAGTTGAGATTTTTTTAGAGGTCGCTGGACTTGGGTTCAGATTGAGCCTCAGAAGCTTACTGTGACCCTGGGCAAGTCATTTAGCCTCTTTGGGCCTCAGTTTCCTCATCTGTAAAATGGGGATAAAAACTAGCCCCTACCTTCCAAGGTTGTTGTGAGACTCAAGTGAAACAGTCTTTGTAAAGCACTTTGCGAGCCTCAGCGCTCTATATAAATGCTAGCTATCGCTACTATTAGTTTTGTGTTATTTAGTTTTTTAACTAAACCTGTGATTTCATCAGTGTAGGAAACTGACAGGATGAAAATTCTTTCCGCCAATGTAGATCTGCCACTCACTTATAATTTACAATCTTAGAGATTTGCCTGGGAAACCTCAAGGTTTGACATGTCTGAGATCATATAGCAAGTATGTGACAGAGAGAGACTTGAACCTGGGTGGTTCTGACTACAAGGCTTACTGTCGATCTACTATGAGACCATAAAGAGCTTAAAACTAACCCAAACAAACACGTTCTCATGGATTTTGTCCTCTTCAGACAACTGTTTGCCATTTCATAACTCAAATATCCCGTTTGGTATTGTGACGTTGATCTTAGAGGCTTGTGGGGACTCTTTTGTCTTTCTTTGTATCCCCAATGCTTAGCGAAGTGCTTGGCGCATACTAAGTGCTTAATAAATGCTTATTGACTGACTGACTGACTGACTGACTGACTGGGGACAGGAGAAGAAAATCCAGTGAGGTGGAAAAGATTTACTCAGCAAAGCTGTGGTTTATTAACACCATGACCAAAGAACTATTAGGACCTGGCTGCTTCAGGCTCTAGCATGCTGAGGACTGACCACCAGGACTGGCTACATGGGACCCTTGACCTAGATCTCTTCCCACCAGGACTTCCCCCTCGCCCCCCGCCATGGTAGTGTGTTCTTTGACCAGAAGATGCCTAAAACCCCATCAAAGAAATATAGACCATTATATAATTCATTCCCTGAGAACTAAGCTCTCTGTGTGCTTCAAGGTAGCAAGTGGCAGATTGTCCCTAGGAATTGGAGGTTCATTGAAGCGCTCTCTCTCTCTCTCTCTCTCTCTCTCTCTCTCTCTCTCTCTCTCTCTCTCTCTCTCTCTCTCTCTCTCCCTCTCCCTCCCCCTCCCCCTCCCTCTCTCCCTCCCTCCCTCCCCCTCTCCCTCTCCTCCATTCCTCCACCTAACCCCCACCACAGAGGCTCTCCTCCCCTTCCAAGTAACAGGTATGTTGGAGACAATGCCATTTTTTGTTATCTAACTGAAAGGAAAGATTTTAGTGGTGGGTATTTCAGGCTGATTGAAAGAAAGAAGTCCATTCTGGCAGACCAGTGAAGCATAGTTTGGCTTGATGGGGCAGGATGGTATCCCTCATACAATACCATTAAGTGGCCATTTAATGTAATCTAAATAGTTCTTCATAGCCTGACTAATCATGAAACCTACCTGGCCAGCATCCTACAACTCCAATAGTTGAAAAACTGTTAGAATGTTACTAACATACATTACTCGTTGTTCATCTTTCGTTTTTGAAGAGGACCAATGACATCATAAGAGTGATGCCTTGGTGTGTGTATGAATTAGGTAGAAGTGAGGCAGAGCTGCACAAAGTCATCAGCCTCATTCTCTCCTCCAAAATTATCAAAATCCAATGGCAAAACAAAAGTCAGGTTTACTGGCGATGGCCCAGGATGCAGCGGGTAAACTTGGCCTTTTTAAATTAAAATCTTTTACAGGCCTCACTTTAACAAACATTAGCTAGTCAAAATCCAGGAACCTTATTAGTATTTATAGTTGTCTTACTTTTTCTTCACTTTATAAATTGTTAACTGCATCTGGGCAGCTAGGTGGCTCCAGTGGGCCTGGAGCCCTGAGGCCTCATCTTTGTGAGTTCACATCTGGCCTCAGATACTTACTAGCTTTGTGACCCCAGGAAAGTTACTTAACCCTGTTTGCCACAGTTTCCTCATCTGTAAAATGTGCTGGAGAAGGAAATAGCAAACCACTGCAATATCTTTGCCAAGAAAACCCCAAATGGGGTCACAGAGAGTTGGATATAACTGAAAAATGACTAAGCACCAACAACAATAACTTGGATCTAATTTGGAAAGAAATCTTAGATTACTGATAGCAAGTATTTCAAAAGTATTTCAAAACCCCTAATGTTAAAAGCACTATAAAAGTATATAGTAAGTACCCTTTTGTCATTTTAATGGATTTTTCTGTTTCTTTACATTTTCCAGAGATATAATTGAGATTTTTATACGTAGATACCTCAGTAGGTCCATGATCCTGGTGGTACAGGCACTTGTCCTTCTACCAGTTCATATGGAAACCTACCCATTTCTTCTTGGATTATATGATTATTGTACACTCAGTTCCATAAATCCTTCATACAGAATCTACCCAATGTGCTGAAGAACTTGCTCTAAATCTTTTAAGTACTTTACCAGCAGAACTTAAGATGTCCATCTGTGGTTCTCCATCATGCTACATGACTGGTGCACCTCCTTTTCTAATAATAAATGGCCCAAATGATAGGTTTTGTGCCACTTGTCTCATGCTGATAATAATATCCCATTCTGATATCCTATAGCCTGCTTAGATCTACCACATGATTCTCCATTACTTTAAATCTTTGATTCTTCTGAAATCATGGGGTTCTATAATTCACAGATGTATGGTGTCACCAAGAACATATTTGATTTTTTTAAATATAGGCTTTTGTTACAAGGAACCACCTGACATTTCTGACAGTTACAATTAACCAAATGTAAGTCTGCACTCCTTTTCAATCTTCAGATTAGTTCATTGTCCATTGATAGTGTCTATACAAGATGCACTTTCTGATTGACTACCCTTTCAACAATAAGGCAACATGTATCCTTCATCCACTTGGATTTTCTTGTTTGGATTTCTAGGCCAATCTCTTCTGTATGGCCGTGGATATGATCAAGGCCCTATGGATTAATACAGTCAGCACAATGTCATCTGTAAACAGGATTATCTGAAGGACCTCACCATCTGTAGAGAATTTTTTTCAATTTTTCCATATTAATATTGACAATCTAGCTATAAATTAAGAAAATTTTAAAAAACTTTAGCTATAAGATGTAAAGATAAAAATGCAAAGAAGTTTTCAGGTTCGTAAGTTCTCCTTGAAGAAATGAATGAAGGAATTAGAAGAGTTGATGTAATTGGCCAGCCTTAGACAATAAGAAACACCATATTATGGGACACTTGGGGATCGTGCCTCGTACTGCTTACAATGACCATAAACAAAAAGACAAGTTTATGTGTCAGCAGCTATTGCAGAGGATGAAGAAATAGAGCTTCTAAAAAGAACTTGACAAAGTCCTCCAAATCAAGTCAACATATAATTTGACATCGACCCCCTTGAGAGCAAAGAAAAGGATTATTTTTTTAAATGTTGAAAAATGCTAATAGATTTTGAAATGAAAGAGGTCAAGAGCTTGTAGACTACTCAGAAGCCTCCTATCTGTCATCTATTCTTGTGTTGCTGAATATAGAGATCACTGAGTAACATTACAAGAAATGAAATTAACTATATATTAAATGGATGGGAAATGACTGGTTACCAGAATGGCCGACATTTCAGAATTAGCTCTCTGTGTCCGGTCAAATCATGGACTAGTTAGAACAAAGATCAAACTCTACACTAAATCAGAAAGGTAAAGATGAGAAGAAAATCCATCGTGTAATTATGATAGCTCTATCTATTTAATCAATCCTGAAAAGTGGGTTAAAGTACATTCAGAACATCATCATTATCCTCATCATCACTGCCTGTTCAAGGATTTAGATGGCCTTGATCTTCAAATTTTCAGTTTAAACGATATCACATTGGCAGCTTTTGATACTTTTTTAATTTGAAAAATTATTCTATTTTTTTCCTTTTCAAAGTAATTTTGGGGAAAGGAAAGGTAGGAGGGGAAGTAGATTGGGTTTTCCTAGATCAGGTCATCGGTATAAAATTACTTGCCTGGTTTAATTTTTTCTTAGCTAAAATAGTTCCTGAGAGTCAGCAAAATGTAGTGGATAGTGGAAGTCCTGACTCCATGGAATCAGGAAGACCTGGTATAATAGCAATCAGAATGGGACTTTTTGTTATCTTTTGTTTTGGAGTGCTTCTCAGCACGAAGGCAATCAAGCGCCTTTGAGTCTTGCCTTTGTTTGAATCAAGAGTCATTGATTGGAAACAATATATATGATGTGGTGTTAGTGGTGATTAGAGATCTTTCCCACACCCTTTTGCTAAGTAGATGCTAAGCCTCAGGCCTACACCCTTTTGCTAAGTAGGCACTAAACAGGACATATATGCTCCGAGGTTAGCATTTTCCTTTGGAGGCTTGCTCATGGGAAGAATATTCATGTGATTTGGCCAGACAAGACTCTGGGTAGCCATTAAAGAGCCCCTGCCCCTGTTTTGAAAATCCAGATGTGGGTGCTTCTCTCTCTCTGGTAACTATGTGTCTACTGTCTTGTTCAGATAGCTAGAAGTGTGTCTGTTGATTTGTGTTATGTTGCTCTGTTTATATAATTTCTGCTTGTAATTTCTGTTTGTATTTTCTCTGAAGTTCAGGGTGCTGACTTTTCCCCCTAAACTAAGTGAATGATATATGTATGTTTAATTAAAGTGAGATTGTAAGCCCCTTAAAGTTGCTTTCCTTAGAAAAGCAGATCAAAGAACCTGTGCTAGCAGCCCTGCTGTGTGCTGGTGTTATTGGGCTTACACCTCCACAGCAGCTGCAAGTAACATTTGTGTGACACCTGGGTTCATGTCCTGCTTCTGACACATAAGCTCTGGGACCACAGAAGAATCATGTAACTTCTCAGTGATGTGAAAAACTCTCTAAGAGTAGAAGTAACAGAAGAGTTGCTCGTCTTTATCATTGGAGTGATTTACCACACTGAGAGTTGCTTAAATGATAGGAGGGTGAGTCAGAGAGCAACACTCACCTCCCCAGAGTATTCCCAGTGTGATGATTCATTTCCAGCAATGCTGTAGAGGGCCAATGTAATCATTTGCTTTTAAAGTTAACTGTATCACGGGAGGGTTTTTTTTCTCATTATACATGCATACAGTTTCAACTCTAGGCCTCCCAAGTTTCCCCCTCCCACCTCTCTGGTGTCAGGGAAGCAGCCAGCAGCAAACAAATCACTAAGATGAACCAAAGAACTAAAGATTGCACTCCATGAGTGAGCACCCTGTGATTTCACGATTTACCCCACAGAAGGAAAAGAACACTTGGGTTTGCTGAAACGGTCTCTAAAAGGGCAGTTTTTTCACAAACAGCCGAGAAATGTGGGGAAAATGTCAGGAAGCATGAGGCAAGGAGGAAGAAAAAAATTGTGGAATGAAGAGGCCAGAAATTATTGGGGATTGGTAGTAGCTACATGAAAGGTGGAAATAGAGGCAGTAACTGTTCTGCTTGCAGAGAGAAGAGTAGAAAGTAAAGACAGAGCATGTCTATGCATTTCACAGCAGACATTTACTTATCGAACCAGGAGGTGGGAG
Organism: Trichosurus vulpecula; assembly: GCF_011100635.1. Taxonomy (NCBI): domain Eukaryota; kingdom Metazoa; phylum Chordata; class Mammalia; order Diprotodontia; family Phalangeridae; genus Trichosurus; species Trichosurus vulpecula. The sequence goes on along the minus strand of NC_050573.1, from coordinate 558,385,919 downwards.
AGTAGAGAGAGCGCTGAGGGCCAGACATCAGAAAGAACTGAGTTTAGACGCTTAGGAGCTAGGTGACTCTGGGCAAGTCACTTCACCCTGTTTGCCTCAGTTTCCTCATCTGTAAAATGAGCTGGAGAAGGAAATGGCACACCGCTCCAGTATCTTCACCAAGAAAACCCCTAACAGGGTCGCAAAGAGTTGTTCACAACTGCAGCGACTAAACACAGATGTTAGCTAGGCTCCTCATAGCTACTTCTCCCAGGGGCCATACTAATGCACAAAAGGAGAAAGACTGGAAATGACTCCAAAAATCCATTTAATCATCTCTTTTTATCTGCTGTGTCAGGTCATCCCAGAGCCATAGAACACCTGAGGAGAGCAAAGCTTGCCTAGGAATAGAAAATTATAGCTTCCGTCCTAAAGAAAATGGGTCAGCGTCCTATAATATTTTTACTGTCTTCCTGGCTTTCAACATTATCTCAGTCTCAGCCTGATCACCAAGATGTTATTCTCTTGTGTTATTCAGAATACGAAATGACATTACAAAAGAGATTTCATTAGAAATTCGATCTCATAGTTCAGACGATCCGCGCGACCTTCACTCTCAAAGCGTTGTAGATATAACTTGTAACCTTGCTTGTGCCCGGAATTCTGATAAAGGTTAAATATTGAGGCGAGCTGGTGGGAAGTTGTGGCCCAGTATTGTATTTATATACGCATGGTCTCACTCTACTGAACAACAACAGACAGCAATGATACCTAGCCCTTCTATAGGATCTATTTGTAGGCATTGTGCTAAATGCTCTACAAATATGATTTCACTTTATCCTTTCAACAACCCTGGGTGCCATCATCATTCCCCCTTCACAGTTGAGGAAGCTGAGGTAAACAGAGGTAGAGGGTCACATAGCTGGTAAGTTTCCGAGGTGTGATTTGAACTCATTTTCCTGATTCTAGGCCTAACCCTCTAGCCGCCTAGCTGCCTGCAAAATAAAAGACGCTAAAGATTTTGCAGGCTTTGGAAAAAGTCCTAAAACATGCTAACACAAATTCCTGAAACCACAGGGATTCCCTTCTTCAAATCCCACAAAAAAATCTGTGTGCATGAAAGAGAAGGGGAAGTGCGTGGAAGCTCATGAGGTGTCTGTGATGCATCTTGTTAATCACAGTAATGGTACTCATGTAGTGCGCCAAGATTTGGTGGAGTGCTTTACATTTATCTTTACATAAATCATCTCATTTGACCTCGTTAGTAACACATGGAATGTAGACATCATTTTGAATGATGAAAATGTCAGTGAATACTGTTTGCAATGTTGAAGAAGATGATAATTTTCCAGAGAGTTAGAAACCACTTGGAAAACTCTCCTTCCAGCCTTTATTCAGTAATTACATTTATAGAAAGCATAGTACTCCTCAGGAGGACGTTCAGCTGGAGATGCGTCACTCCACTTTTGCTATCGAGGCGATCAACTGAAAGGCAAAGTGACATCAAGCCCTTCTTGAAGAAAGTGAGCGCTAGCCAGGCTAGAGAGATCCATCCCTGTTCTGCCCTGTGACCCCACACCATTGACGCCATATCTTCATCAGTAACTACCTTTACTTTGTTGTTCAGCCGTTTCACTCGTATCTGACTCTTTATTACCCCATTTGGGGTTTTCTTGACAGAGATGCTAGAGTGGTTTACCATTTCCTTCTGCAGCTCATTTTACAGATGAGGAAACTGAGGCAAACAGGGTGAAGTAACTTGCCCAGGGTCACACAGCTAGGAAGTGTAACATACCTTGCAGTCACTAAAAATAATTTTCCGAATGCTCTAAGGAGGCAAGGAAGTACATAGAAAAGACTAAACAGATGTCCATTTTAAATGTTAAGATACTTTAAAAGGTTGACCCTTAGCTCTTCCCAAACTTATTCCCTAAGCATGCTGGATTGCTGAGGTTTTGCTATAATTTTAAGAGGTTGACTAGATTCACAGCATCCAAATCCCTCTAATGCCTTAAGCTTTATTTGTTATGTAATTGGGAGAATATTTCTATTCACATAACTATCTTACTTGATTTCAGGAATCATTCAACTAGGAGCCTACCCCAGTTGATGCTAAGGGGTCGCTATTCCTTTCAGCTTGGGTGCGTAATGTGGTAGTTACCATGAGGTTGAAACTTCCTCCATGACAATCTGGATTAATGTATCACAATTTGATAGTAATATTTTTACTAGTAATATTCTCATAATCAATGCATATGGATCCTTAAGGACACATCCTGAACCCAATAGAATTATACAAGCATTCATTCGGTATCTATAAACACCTACTAGCTATAGCTGGCGTTTACGTGATGCCTACTGTGAGCCAAGGAGATGGCTGGGTGGCTCAGTGGATAAGAGCACCGGGCCTGGAGTCAGGCCTCAGACACTTGCTAGCTATGTGAACTTGGGCAAGTCACTTAACCTCAGTTTGCCTTAAACCACTATAGAACGAAATGGTGAGCCACTCCGGTATCTTTGCCAAGAGAACTCCACAGACAGTACTGGCGTGCTGTGGTCCATGGGGTCACGAAGAATCAGACACAACTGAAATATTGAATAACAACAACAGATGTGCTTGGCTCTATGCCAACTCTTTACAAATATTCTCTCATTTGATGGTCACTACAGCCTTGGGAGGTAGTTGCTATCTTTACCCCCATTTTACAGTTGAGAAAACTGAGCTCAAAAGACGATTAAGGGATTTGTCCTTAGTCACATAGCTACTAAGTGCCTGAGGCAACATTTGAACTCGGGTCTCTCTGACTCCAGGCCCAGATTTCTATCAAAGGTACCTCCTTCACCTACTGTGACTGATTAGCCACACCCCACTTGGTCATCCTTTGGTCCCTAAGTGGCTCAGAGTGAATGTAAATAGCAATTGTTTCTCTTTTGGCCAGAAACACTGAGGGTCTTCCCCTCCCAAATTTATTTTAATAGAGGCCATTTTCTGCATCATTTCTTACCTAGCCTTAATCACTGAATGGGGCTGCCTCAGTCAAACTGAGACATTAGCTTAAAAAGGTCTAGGCCTCCTCCCACTGTATCCAAAACCATTTCCAGTCTTCCTGATCTGTATCTGGCTGCTGGACCCAGATGGCTCCAGAGGAGAAAGTGAGGCTGGTGACCTTGCCCAGCCCTCCCTCACTTAAATCCAATTCACTTGCATGTCATGGCATCACCTCTCTGATACCATGGTCCTCTTTGAAAGCAAAGGACAAACAACACCAACAAAAAGGGTTGTACTTGTTACTATGATGTTTAAAAAAAGATAGTGAAGACAAGATCCCGCCATCATGGATTTTACAGTATAGCATAGAAGATACACTGTTCATACACAAATATACAATGCTATGCAATATACAAATATACAGCGACTATAGTACTGAATAGAGAGCAGGTACAAAATACCATGTGATAACAGAGGAAGGAAAAATCATTAGTATAGTTAATGAGGAAGGAATCCTTCTTTGTCCTTAATAAATATTATTTTTCCTTATGCCTGGAACAGATAAACATCTTAACAATTTATTGTTAAGTGAGCAACCTATGACTATAAGGCACATCAAAATGTAAAAACTGTTTTTAGCGATCAAACCATTCAAAAACAGTAGATAGAGCCAATTGGGGGCACAGGCTGGTCTAGAACATGGCAACAAGGTGTATTGGTAATTAGAAAGTCCCATCTTAATTACCAATACACGAGGTTGTGAGAGGAAAGGAATATCTCAGGTTAATGGTGAATGGCACAGCAGAGGAGAAGAATCAGTGAGTTAGGAAAGCTTTGACCTGCTCACCTTGCACTCCATCGTCTCTGAAGTTTGGTGGGTAGAGGAGGCTAAGCAGAACTTCTTGGCAATAGCTGGGATGGATTTTTATAACAATGGAATTTGCAGAGCTGGGGTTTGAAGGTGAAACATGGAGCATGAGTTGTATGTAGAAGAGCTCTTCAAAATGTGAAACTTGGTTGCGTTACTTATGGAGGCTCAAAGTAGTGAAGGTCTGGTATCATAATTTATTTTTCCCATTTGTGGTACATTTTGATTCTGAAAAGAAAGCTGGATTTATCCATTTCTTATTATGCAAAACTCATTGTAAAAACAAGCGAACAAAACAAAAAACACCTGGTCCTAGTCCTGGCTCCTCTATACTAGACATAAACATGCATAGATGACGGGGAGGAATGTGCCTGACTGTGCCCACATACTCAGCCCACACACTCCACACCTGTGGCTTTGAATCACTTACTTTCAATTACCTTTGACTTTGGTCAGGACTTGTCATTTCATCAGGGTATGAAACTCCCAGTGTGGAAATTCCCTCCACTGATGCAGCTTATAGTGATTTAGATACAACTTTTCATCTCAGAAAGTTACTTGGGACACTGAGATGCTGAGTGACTCGCTGATGGTCCCACAGTTACTATATGCCAGAGACAGGACTTAAACCCATGTCTTCCTGACTCCAGTGCCAAACCCTTACCCATCACTCCAAGCTGCCCCTCAGGTCTTTTGGAGCCTGCCTCACAAGGTTGTTATGAGTATCAAATCAGATAATGGATGTGAAAAAATCCTTAAAACTTAAAGTACAATCCATATTGTAAATGAAAATTTGAGAGTTTTGCAACACTCAGTTCTAGAAATAAAAAACCGAGGCCTAAGTTTAAAAGCATGTTCCCAGTGGCAGGTACAGTTGGCTGCTTTAAAGTATGGGATGTTCATAATTCCCATTTAGTATCGAGTTTCCAAGGCAAGGGGCCTGAGAAGTCACTAGAATACATATGTATCACAGACCAGTTTTGGTCTGGGGCAGGGAAAGGGGGCAGTCATGACACTGAAGTGACAGGGAACAGCTTGATCCCCGTACTCAGGCTCTCAGTGACCTCCTGCACATGTATTTCAACCTTGGATGTGGCCCTAGGAGGAGGTTCCATTCAGGGCTCTGGGCTCCACTTTAGTTATACTCAGGGATTTCAGCAGGAATGCCAGGCTTAGGATCCTTGGCACAAGACTCATGGCCTCACTTGAGCATAATAAGGGAGGATGGAAGCAAACACAGCAAAAAAGGAATTGGACACTGAAGGACTTTGACTTGGAAATGAATTTAGACTAACAGAAAAATAGATAATGCTACTTTCAAGAGCATTCATTAAGTTCACCGATGTTGCCAAGGAGATGGTAAGAATAATATAGCTCAAACATATATAGGCTCTAAGGCTTACAAAACGTTTTATAAGATAAGTAATTGTGAAAAACTTAGCAGCTCTGATCAATACAATGATCCATGACAATTCCAAAGGATCCATGATGAAAAATGCTATCCACTTCCAGACAGAGAACTGTTGGACTGCAGATTTTTTTCCCCTCTTTGTTTTTCTTGCTTTTGCAGGGTAGAAGATGGGGGGTGGGGATGGCTAACACAGAAATATGTTTTGCAGGACTTCATGTGTGTAATGGATATGTATTTCTTGTCTTCTCAATGGGTGGGAGAGAGTCTGGAAAGAAGGAGAGAATTTGGAATTGAAAATAAGAATAAAATTTAACAAATAAATGCATCAAAACACCCCCCCACCAAAGTGCTTTGCATATATTTTCTTATTCCATCCTAAAGGCACTTGCTTTGTGAAATGGAAAAGAATGATTAATAACTAGCACACAGAGTATTTTGCATATAAATGGACAGTTAAATACAATTTGTTTTGACAGTAGGTCAATAGTATCACGTGTTTAGACAGGAGCAAATAAATATCTAGCCTGAATTCCTCCTGGCACAGCTTGAGCCCAGCTTCTCATGTTTTGTTCTCAGTGGAGTGAGACACAATTTGCATGAAAGTTCTCTATAAACTTTAGATTGTGGTTGAACTTCCCCCTCAGACTTTTCTCCAAACTAAATAATCTCAGTCCCTTTAACTCTGCCTAATTGGTTTCTCTCTCCCCTCCCTTCAGCCCCAGTCCTTTCATCATCTGATTATTTCTCCAGAGAATCTTCCCCCTGTTCTTTTCATTTTGCTTTTCTTGAATAGTCCCAAATGAGACAGAGTAGTTTAAGATTTTGCCCATGTAGAAGAAAAGTTAGGATCCATGTGCAAATTCCTGGTCACATCATCTGGAATCATATTGTTTGGGGTCAGTTTGTTATCTATTGTGTCTCTTAGGTTTATTATGGCTACCCTTTCTGATGCGTGAGTCTTTACTTTCTTGAGTCTGACCATTCAGTACTTCAAGTAAACACTAGATAATTCAACATCCCAAATTAGTTTTAATTATCTGAAAGTGTAGCATGAAATTCTCAAGTTCATTTTGATGCATTTAGCTATATAAAAATGGATTTGTATATACGTATGCTTGAATATATATATATTTATATATACATACACACATATATACGTACACGTATAACTGAGATAAAGTGTTGAACTGTGATTGGCATCAAGAAGACTTGGGTTAATGTCTTTTCTCTGATACCTAATGGTGATAAGACCCTAGGCAAATTATTTAGTCTCTTGGTGGTCCTGACAACTCTCTAAAACTATAAATTGCAGTTCAGTTGCCAGTCTGCATTGACAGAGGGAGTTTCCTCCCCGGAAATCCCCTACAACAATGAAATCACAGGTCCAGTTAAAAAAAATCTATCCTATCCTATAGTATACACATATGTAAATACACACACATATGCATATATATACATTGCATCTATAGATACACATATGTATAGGTCCATAAGGATACGTGTGGGCATATGTATGTATATGTACTGTCTTCTATTCTTGTAAAAGAACTTTGGTGTGTTTATATACATAAATATATACAAAGCCCCTTGGTGTGTATATGTAAATTCATATATGGTATATGTACATATTTTATGTATATGTGTGTATACATGCCTATACAGCATATACATATGCAAACACACCATAGCTCATTCTAAACAGATAACTGGATTCTCATTGACATGACATACATTTGAAGAGTTCTATAACTCCTCAACAGTTGAGAATCACTGCTCTGATAAAGTAGAAGTAGGTCATACTCTGGATCAGTGGTATCAAACTCAGCAGAACCTGGGGCCCATTAATCCATACAGGCGGATCCCAGAAGGCCATCTATTGACTTGTTTTAAATGTAATGTTATCTACATTGTGTTTTTATTTGTCTTGTTAAACTTTCCCAGATTACATTTAAATCTGATTCGGCAGCAGTGGGGAGTGTTGTAGGTAGTAAGACTGTTGTGGGCAGTTTGAGGCCGTGAGTTTGACACCTCTGTTCTAAATTCTCATTGATTATGCCCCATGAGAGGAATAATCTCAAGCAGAGAGTAATCTAGGGGCGTATAGGAGCCATCTCTTGACTGGACAGCTGAGAGCAGATTGTTAAATTTCCAGTGAGTATATCTCACAGATTGACAAAGGCTACATATCAGAGCTTAATTTATTGTTTTGTTGATTTTCTAGACTTTAAAATTGAAGGAGAAAATGTAAAATATGCAAATTAAATTTAAAAGTGGGCTGTGCTTTTTTTTTTTTCACAGAGCTGGTTGTTAAATATAAACCAGCAGACTTCTGGATTAATCTGTAATCAGCATTTCCTACAGCTGAATGCACAACACCATCACAGATTACCTCCTAAACAGTGCTAGCTGTATTCAGTCTCTAGAGCAGCAGCATCTCAGCCTGGCCCACAGAAGGGGGTTTCCTGGCGGTTTCACTCACACAAACAGGGAAAGGCAGATATCTAGAGATCCAAGACACTTGTAGGGACAGGTGTATTGTCCTGCTTCAACCCAAGCCCTACCTGTCTTTTGTTTTCTCCCTTTTACCTTGCATAGGATGGCTCTTTTGGTGGAGGCAAGTCTCTAAATGAAAACAACATGAGCTCTGCTTCTTCCTTATATGTACTAATTGAGAAAGCTCCAGCATGAAAAAAAAAGCAGGGGCACTTCTTGGAGCCATTGTCTGCTGGCATAATCTTCCTGTTTCCCATAGCCCAGCGACACTGCCTTCCCCACTGTGCTAACAGGAGAACAACTAAATTCTCTCCCAGCTTTCTCTGCAATCTTCATTTATAATCTTTTCTCAGATGGGGAAAGGGTGGCTCCTATTATGTTCCAGGCACTGGGCTAAGTGCTTTACTGATATCTCATTTGCTCCTCACAACAACCCTGAGAGGTCAGTGACAATATTATTCTCATTTTACAGTTAAGGAAACCGAGGCAGTTAACTGAGGTTAAGAGCGACTTGTCCAGGATCACGTAGCTAATAAGTATCCGAGGCTGGATTTGAAAGCCCAGCAGGCCACCTATCTCCCTGTAGATAATGAGTTCATTCATCATGGTTTTATGGAGAATTTTAGGAATGGTTTATTCAAAAATGCTTCTTAATCACAGTAGCATATGTATTTGTATTAAAATAAATTATGGGTAATCACATTAAATAAGAAATTACTATTGAGGTTAGAAATTGATAGGGAAAAAAGTAAGTTACTTAAATGTAATGTGAAATCTTATTTTGTGGTATTCTCTGTTCTCAAAGGAAAATTAATATAGATTTAACATTGTAAAGATCATTGAACAGCTACTTAAAAGGAAGTCACGCAGCTTAGCAATGCCCTACTTCCCTTGCAACTCTAACGTGTATCTGCTACATGGCCCACAGTGCTCCTGAGCAGGAACCCAGTTCAGATGTAATTGGGAAGTATCTAATAAAATAAATAACACTAAAGCAGAGATGATATGGATATGTGGTTTTCTAAGTCAGTGTGTGACCAGCAGGGATCCTAATATTATGTTTAGTGGCCCCATTTCTATCTGATTTTGACACCCCCATGTTACACAGCGTCACTATGCTATATGAGGAAGAGATCCACTACCAGGTGGAGGACAGTTTTATCTATCGGCACACACACACACACACACAAACACACACAAACACTCTTCAAAGTCAGGTGTTTGCTAAGATTTTCTGCCTCTCCTTTCCTTTCCCTTTTGCAGTCCCTTCAGGCTTCTGTTCCTTTTCCTTTAATTATTGCTTTTCTCATGATGACAACATTTCTTTTCTGGCTCTGTATGTGTGTATGTATTAAAAATATGTTTGGGGCTGGGCTTGCTGATTTTCAAAGCGACAAAATAGACAAATGTTTTCTTCAGCAGGAAATATTTATTCTCTGTCGTCATTTTGTTGCGGGTTGTTCAGTCAGCCTCCAAACACCAGATTAAGAGAGCTGACAGTATGGCCCATTTCTGCGAACTTCCTAGAAAGATGTAGCTAACTTTGCAACAACCTGAGATCATCAGGGGGCCTCTGGCACCAAAACCCATATGATTTTTCTCAGTTCAAAGACACATCTGGCTGAAAAGGAAAGTCTTTGTTTTCATTACTGAGGGGCTGTGAGTTTTTAAAAGGGTAATATTTTCTTGAGAGGTAGTGATATGTAGTGCTGTGTCAGTCTCAGATAGAAACAGTAAACTGTACATAAGGATCTCTACAGGCAGGTATTGACTTAGAAAACCTCATATTAATGTTGTCTCTGTTACTGTCTTTTCCTTTATTTCGTTACCTATTTCCCAGCTGTATTTTAATCTGATTTGGCCTGTCCTGCGGAATGTTGTGGGCCCCGTGTTTGACACCTCTGGACTGTGGGGAATATTGTCCTGAAAGGTCTGATTTCAAATCCCACTTCTGACACTTAGTGACTGTGTGACTACAGGCCAGTCACTCTCTGGGCCTCAGGCACCTTCCTTAGACTATAAATCATGCCTATATTCGGTGTGAGCTCTGTAACTGTTGGTAGGAGAGAGTTCTCACAACGTGATGCAGTTTCCTTGGTGTGGATGGCTGTGGGCTTGATAAAACAATAGACCAAACCATGAGAAGATACCATCTTTCTGCCACACTCTTAACTTGAGTTACTTGGTACAGACTTCATTTCAAATGTCAATAGAAATAACAGTGATAGCTCAATTTAAATAGTGCTTTAAATGGTATAAATCCCTTTTCAAAGGGCTCTTCCAAGCAATCCAGTGAGGTCAGTGATGTTTATTGTCACCATCTTACTGAGGAGACAGCTGAGGTTCCATCAGCAGCATTTCTTACATAGGCTCATTGTGCCCCATCCTGTGCTACGCACTTAGGCAACAAGTTTATGAAATAATAATAATGGCTAATATTTAGAGAGAGCCCAATAGTTTAAAAAGCACTGCGCATTTGATCCAGGTACAACAAACCCGGTATTTACTATCGTTCACTCGTTTTTCAGTCACGTCTAGCTCTTTATGACCCCATCCGTGTCGCAACTTGGGCAAAGATACTGGAGTGATTTGCCATTCTCTTCCCCAGCTCGTTTTACAGATGAGGAAACTGAGGCAAACAGGGTTGAGTGACTTGCTCGACGTCACACAGCCAGTAAGCGTCTGAGGCCAGATTTGAACTCCTGATTTCAGGCCTCACCCTTTATCCGCTGTGCCACCTAGCTGCCCCTCAAGCCCGGTAATGTAGGTGCCATTATTATCATGGTCTTCTATAAGACGAGAAAACGGAGGCTGAGGCTAAAACTGAAAAACTAAGTGATTTTTTTTCAAGTTACACTGCAAATAAGTCTCTGAGGCACAGTATTTAAACTCTGGTCTTCCTGAGTTACACAGCAGTGTGTCGGAGGCAGGATTTGAACTTGGGTCTTCCTGACGGCAAGTCTAGTAGTTTTTTCATCATATCACCTGCCACGCCTGAGTCCATCATTTACTTAGGGATGTGTTGGAGCCAACTCACCAGCTTTGTGAGAACCCATTGTTTAAGCATTTACACTTCAGAAAACCTCCATCCCTACAAATCAGGGCTTGATTTCTTGTTTTGTTGACTGGCTAGACTTAAGAAAATGTTCATAATAGAGATTAAAATGAAAAGCCTGCGTGCAGAAGTTTTTTCCAGAGTTCCTTGGTTGTTAAACATTTACCAACCCATCCCTGTATTCCACTATGAACACTGCTGGAGCTCAGCGGGAGTCCAGTAGAAGGCCCAGGAATGAAGCCTGGTAACTGTAGGCTAATCATAATAATAGTATAATAACTGGCATTTATATAGCTCTCTAAGGTTTGCAGAGTACTTTACATTCACGATATCATTTAAAGAAAAATTAATTGTTCAGTTGTAACACTAACTAAATGGCCTAGGAGCTCAGAGAAGGAAGAGGTCAGGGCTATATGGAGAAGACAGAATTGAGGCATATCCAATTTACAAATGTCATTTCACTGAACCTGAGCAAAGAGGATTCACAAGCACCTGGCAAAGTGAGGTGGCGCAGTGGATAGAGGAAGACTCATCTTCCCCAGTTCAAATCTGGCCTCAGACACTAGCTGTGTGACCCCGGACAAGTCACTTCACCCTCTTTGCCTCAGTTTCCTCATCTGTAAAATGAGCTGGAGAAGGAAAGGGCAAACCACTCCAGTATCTTTGCCAAGAAAACCCCAAGTGGGGTCACAAAGAGGGGGATGTGACTGAAATTACTGAAAAAACAAACATAGGATAACTAGGGGATGTCCCAAATCACTTTGAAGTCTAATTCCATAAGCATAAATAAGGATGCTTCCTAAAACCCAAAGCTAAGCAGAGACCCAGGCTTTCCTAAATTAGTAATAGTAATAAATCCTAAAAAGAATTTCCTAAATTCTCTTTATTCTTGTTTTCATAATGAGCAATTTCCATGGCCCTGTCAAAAGGCCCGCTTTCTAGGATGTTTGTCACTTAAGAGAATGAGACATTTTTTTTTGTTTGGTTTCTGTTAGCCTATCCTTTTGCTCTTTTAGGTGTTCCTGGTCCTTCCGATTTTACATCATAGTCATCTCCCGATGTCAACCGCCCTGCCAACCAGCTCTAGAACCCTCCCTAATAACATTAAACAATACATCTGCCTGGCAGCATGTGCAGTTTTTCACATACATAGCCCTCTACTTCTCTCCCAAGAATACGGAACCATATTTTCTTAGCTCTTTTCCAGGAACTAAGAGGAGTCATTGCAATTTATTGGAATTCAGCACCTTTTCGACGTTACTTTCACTCCTGTTATTGTAGTCACTTATATTATTTCCCGGGTTCTACAAGTCTTCCTACACATCTCTGAATTCCTCAGACTCACCTTTTCTTACTCTCCAGTAATGTCTCCTCACGTTCGTAAGTCACAATTTGTTCAGCCATTCCCCCAGTCACTTTGGTTTCCAGTTTTTTAACCTGTGTATTTTCATATTGCTCCAAATCTAAACACTTAAGTCTTCCTAAATATGGATCTTTGATGCGCTCTCCTGTAAGAAAAATTTTTTAAAGAAATAAGGGAGGCCTAATATGAAAAAGCAGTGTTTCATTCTTCCTCCAAAGGAAATTCCAGCCTCAGAGGCCAAGAAATATAGAAGTCATGTTGTGAAATGATTTGGATGATTGGCATTTAGTTGAAGAATGTGTCATCCAGGTTTGTACAGGAAAAAAAAAGAGTCAAAATGTGCACTGTGGGGGCTTTTGCAAATACCATCTATTTATTTTATCTGTTATGCTGAGGCTAATGGTTCAGCTCCTCCTTGGGCCACTTTATCCTGGAAACCAGAGCTTTGGAGCAGGACATTGAGTCACTGACTGATAAAGTCATCAGTAAACTATGGCCAAATGGAAGCCCAGAGTCTGGAGCATGAATGCTTGGCGCATTATACATTAAGTGCTAGCTAGCAGTGTGTCATGAAAGTTCTATGCAGACGGATAGCTTTTTTGGCAAAGCCTGACTTTCAGGCACATCCACCTGTCATAAACAAACCAGACTGAATTCTTGCATGTTTTGAGGGTGACGTTATCTTTGATACATGAGAGAAGAGAACAGAGTAGTGGTTGGGAGTATTGTGATCTTTAAATTACTACTGTCATTGTGAGGCACCTGCAACTCTTCCTGGCAGAACGGTCCATATCTTGCCTGCCCATTGCTCTCTGAGTGTAGAAGAGGCTGGTCTTGCCAAGAGTTCTGGCATCCTCTGATTTTGGAGGCAAGATGTATTTTCGAAGTGGAATCATTGCTTTGAAAATAATGGAGTAATTAAGTAGGAGAGCAGTCAGTTGGAGGACCAGATTGTGAAGGACCTTAAGGAGTAAGCTAAGGATTCTGAACTTTTTCTTTTAGGCAGTTGGGAGCCATTGTAAATTTTCAAGCAAGGAAGTTTTCAGAAATGAGGCAGCCAGTTTCCAGAAGAAGAAATCAAAACTATCCATAGTCATATAAAAATGGTTTAAACCACTATTGGTTAAAGAATTAATTGCAAATTAAAGCACCTCTTACACCTTACTACCTTACACCTATCAGATTGGCTGACATGATAGAAAAGGAAAACAACAAATGCTGGAGGGGATGTGGAAAAATTGGGACTCTACTGCACTGTCGGTGGAGTTATGAACTGATCCAAGCATTCTGGAGAACAATTTGGAACTGTTCCTAAAGGGCTATAAAACTGTGTGTGCCCTTTGACCCAGCAACACCACTACTAGGTTTGTATCCCAAATAAATCAAAGAAAAAGGATAAGGACCTATATGCACAAAGATAGTTATCGCAGCTCTTTTTGTGGAGATAAAGAATTGGAAATTGAGAGGATGGCCCACTAAAACAAGTTGTGGTGTGTGATTGTGATGGAATACTATTGTGCTATTAAAAAAATGATGAGCAGGATGGTTTCAGAAAAATCTGAAAAGTGTTATATGAACTGATGCAAAATGGAGTGAGCAGAACCAGGAGAACATTGTATGTGGTAACAGGAATATTGTAACAATGATCTACTGTAAAAAAAAATTAGCTGCTCAGATCAGTACAATGACTCTTGGCAATTCCACAAGACTCATGATAAAAAATATCATCCGCCTCCAGAAAGAGAACTGATAAACTCTGAGTACAGACTGGAGTATAATTTTTTCTTTATTTTTTTCTTGCTTTTTTAACGGAAATTTTTTTTTCATGATTTCTCATGTATACTTGATTTCTATTGTTTGGCTTCTCAATGGGTCAGGGAGGGAGTGAAGAAAGGGAGGGAAAGAATTCAGAACTCAATTTTGTTTTTAAATGAATTTTTAAAAAAATAAATAACAAATTTACTTTTTTTAGAAAAGAAAGAAAAAAATGAGGCTGCCAGTGGCCACAGTGTGTGGCTCATGTAGATGTATTTGAAGTTACATAGTGTGCAGATTGGGACAACTGGAGGATATGGGGGAGGGATTAGTGAAAGACAAACCACACTTTATAGGGACTGGGAGCTGACTTGGGAAGTGGTGATAAAAAACAGATGGGGGCAGGGAGATTTGAGAGTAGTAGAAGGGGACCTTTCAAAGGATTTCAGATAGAAACAAGACCCCTGAATTAGAAAGACCTGGAGGCAGAAAGTCAGTGCCTTAACATTTTGTGTGTGTGTGTATATATATACATCCATATGTATGTATATATGTATGTGAGACAGACCCCTTTGGCAGCCTTGTTATCCTCTCAATGAGGTCTTTAAATGCATAAAATAAAATATATAAGATTGTAAGGGAATCTAGTCATATTGAAATGTAATTATTAAAAAAACTAAAGCAAATTCATGGACTCCGGGTTAAGAACCTCTGCTCTAGAAACTGTGACCTCCCTTCTGTTGTGTAGAGTGGTCCAGTGTCACAGGCTAACAAAGTGACCCTAAACTAGTTTATCTTCCTCAAATGGAGTGAGGCAAAGGCAAGGGAAGTAGGTGGTCTAGTGCTCTGGATATCATGAACACCGGACTTGGAAACTCTGAACTCAAATCCCAACTCTGTTACTTAAAAGCTGTATGATCATGAGCGAATCACCTAATTTTTCAGAGTCTCAGTTTCTTCTTCTATAAAATGTAGATAATAATACTTGTATCACCTACTGCTTCAGGATTGTTATGAGAGGGTTATTATGATAATCATTTCAGTCATTTTTCAGTCATGTTCAACTCTTTGTGACCCCATTTGGGGTTTTCTTGGCAAAGATACTAGAGTGGTTTGCCATGCCTTCTCCAGCTCATTTTACAGATGAGGAAACTGAGGCAGAGTTGAGTGACTTGCCCAGGGTCACACAGCTAGTAAGTGTCTGAGGCCAGATTTGAACTGGGGAAGATGAGTCTTCCTGACTCCAAGCCTGGCACTCTCTCTACTTGCCCGATGATGATGATGATGTAGTCTGATTCCTTTACCAGAAATCTGGCAAGACTTTTTTAATGATCCTACCACCCCTCTTGTTGTGATATAGGATTCCCAGATTCTCTCTTTTCTTCATACTTCTGCCCATTTGCAATTACCATTCCAGAGTAGCAATTTGTAAATTTTGTCCCTTTTTTGTACATGAAGATCGTTTCATAACTTCTTCAGGGGAGGGTTGACTGGAAGAGATCTAAAGCAAACCTATACACCAGGTGGTTCCAGGGCAACATGTGGAGGCTCTTGGAATCTCCAAGCTCTGTGATGATCTTGTATTTAAAGTCATCTAGTCCTCCCAACTAGAATGGTGCAGATACGTCCCACCAGCTTGGCTCCTTATAGGAATTCTTCCAGCATCTGCATAACTTTGACCTATAATGCAGTCACCTTTACTAACTTCATACCTTCACCCCTATAAACTTTGGCAGCTGCTAGTTGGCCCAATGGATAAAGTGCTGAGCCTGTAGTCAGGTAGAATTGAGTCAGAAATGATAAAATAGAAACCCAGAAAAATTAAGTGGCAGAATTATTCAACAAGCTTTATGAAATGCCTACTTTCAGCCAGGTACCTGGTAAGCTTGGGAATGCAAAGACATAAATAAATCAGTCTCTGCCCTCAAGCTTACAATGGACAAGAGGAAAACAACACATTCGCAGATAAATATATATGGAAGTCATCCAAAGACTTTGGGAGGACAGCTAACAACTGGGGAAATCAGGGGTGAGTTTTATGGAGGAGAAGGGAGCATGGAGATCATTCCAGGCCTGGGAGACTGCCTATTCAAAGGCAGACCAACAGGAGTTGTAATGTAACATGTGGCAGACAAGTGGTCTTATTTGGCTAAAGTGCCTGGGCAGGGGAGGTGGGGTGAGTTGGTTGGGAAGGGGATTTATGGGTAATCAGCCTGGAAAAATAGGTTGGAGTTAGATTGTAAAAGGCTTTAAATTACAGAGAAATTTGTACTTAATCTTGGAGGCAGGAGGGAACCACTCCAAGTTCTTGAGCAAAACCTGTCCTTTAGCTACACCAATTTGGCAGCTGTGGGTAGACAAGATTGGAAAGGAGAGTGATTAGAAGCAGGAAGGTCAGTCGAGAGACTACTGTCTGTAGTAGTTCAGATGAGGGTTGGTGAGGGACTGAATTAGGATCATGGTCTTGTATACAAGTGAATAGACAGATACAAGAGATAAAATAGGTTGGAGTTAGATTGTAAAAGGCTTTAAATTACAGAGAAATTTGTACTTAATCCTGGAGGCAGGAGGGAACCACTCCAAGTTCTTGAGCAAAACCTGTCCTTTAGCTACACCAATTTGGCAGCTGTGGGTAGACAAGATTGGAAAGGAAAGTGATTAGAAGCAGGAAGGTCAGTCGAGAGACTACTGTCTGTAGTAGTTCAGATGAGGGTTGGTGAGGGACTGAATTAGGATCACGGTCTTGTATACAAGTGAATAGACAGATATGAGAGATAATTGGGAAGTAGATTTTATAAAACTTAGCAATTAATTGGTTATGGCAAGTGAATGAGGGGGGAGAATCAAGAATTATTATTAGGTTGAGAATCTGGGTAACTAGAAGTGTGATGCAACTCTTAGTAGAAATAGGGAAGTTGGGAGGAGTGGGATTCGGGGGTAAATCATTTTGACTATTATAAATACTCAAACTAACTACAAAGAACATATGAAGGAAGATGTTTGCATCCAGAGAACGAACTCATAAATAGAAGTATGTATAGAATGATTTAACATGTATGTATGTGTATATATATGTATACACACAAAATACATATTTGTATCTAATGGTAGCCATCTCTAAGTGTGGGGGGGGGGAGGGAAGAAAAAGATGAAAAAAAATTGCATGATGGTTTTACTATATATTTAAAAGCAATAGCAGGTTTTACATAGTAGATTTGCAGTTTCACGTGCAATCATCTTTTTTATTATACTGTTATTAAAAGGGTTTATTTCATAAATTTTTTTAAAAAGTGAGTTCAAACTCAAGTTTGTGAAGTTTGATATGCCTAAGGTACTTCCAGATAGAGCTGTGCAGCAGGCCATTAGAGATGTAAGCCATTAGAGGTGTAATTGAGAGATGAGGAGTCTATATAGACTTGGATATCATCTGCATAGAGATGATGGCGGAACCCAGGGGAGCTAATGAAATCACCAAGCGAGTGTAGAGAGAAAAATTAAGACAAGACAGAGTCCTGGGGTACATCTATGTGCAGGCAATGGGGGTGATGCTGCTTCTTCAGAGCAGACAAAAAAGGAGGAGAAGCAGGAGAGAGCTTTTAACTATCAGTCATATCCTCACTGGAGGTGATAGCAGCCTTCAGGTTTCATGTCTCTCCCTGTGCCCCAGGAGGATTTCAAGCTGTCATCATCTATTTGCAGGACTATAAGGAAGGAGATATAGTTTAAGAGCATAGGGCTTGGGATTAAATCGCCATTCAGTTTGGTTTAGAAACTAGCATACTAAAGAAAGAGTTGCCTTGGTTGTAAAAAATTGGATACGACCTAAGTACCCAACAACAGGGGTATTGCTAAAATATACATATGTATATATTCATTAATGTGATAAGATTCTATCTACTTATTGAAAATGGCAAATACTTGAATTACAACAATACGTGGAGATAATTCTGTGAAATAATATTAAGTGGGAAAAAGCAGGACAAAGAGTAAGTATGTACATACTAATTGAAATTATGTAAAAACATGGTGGACGTGAACAGGTTTATGGCACATTATGGATGAGAAATCATGCAGGATAAGTCACAAGCTGTTTTTTTTTTTAATCCAAGAGATGTGTAACATTAAAAAAACCAGGCCAATCATGTAGTGATGGGTAACAGGAATATCTGGTAGAAATCCCATGTTTTCCACTGGTATAAATGTGATGTCAAGACATTGAAAGGAAGCCACCTATCGTTTTGGATGGACTGCCCTTGTTGAATTCACAGCAGAATATAAATATAAGTAGCAAAGGCTAGTCAGGCATGGTTCATTTGGGATCTACTTATTGGACGGAGTACCCACATTGATGGCAGGTAGGTGGTGCAGTGGATAGAGTGCCCAGCCTGAAGTCAGGAAAACCTGAGTTCAAATCTGGCCTCGGACACTTACTAACTGTGTGACCCTGGGCAAGTTACTTAATCCACTTTACCTCAGTTTCTTCATCTGTAAAATGAGCTGGAGAATGAAATGGCAAGCCACACCAGTATCTTTGCCAAGAAACCCCTAAATGCAGTCACAAAGAGTTGGACAAACTAAAGAACTATCTAGCCTGATCTAACCAAGGTATTCAACTCAAGGTCACACAAGGCAACATGGTTAGCACTCAAATGGACTGCTTTTCATGATGAGGCAAATAGTATTGTAGAAGGACTCTACCAGGATATTAAGACCTCAATCTGTACCAGAGACCATCATTAATATCCAGACAAGAGTGAGGAAGGGGTGCTCTATTAGCATCCCATTTTTTAACTTAACATGGAAACCAATAATATGTGCCCTAAAGAGAATAAGACTAGAGGATGATGTATATAATAGAAAAATTAATATCCTGGTATACACAGATGGTTTGGCCTTTATTGCTGACACCTTGACCAAAATGCCAGATGACATAAGTGAGGTTGCCATGTGGGCAGGACTACATTCTAAAGAAACCAAATATGTGCTGATTGCTGACTGATGTCTGGATAAAAAGGATATTCCCTACAAAATTCCAAATAGAAAATTGGGGGATCTCAGTAATGTCTGAGGAAAACACCCATTCTTACATTGGAACCC
The DNA here is from genome assembly GCF_011100635.1 of Trichosurus vulpecula. Classification (NCBI taxonomy): domain Eukaryota; kingdom Metazoa; phylum Chordata; class Mammalia; order Diprotodontia; family Phalangeridae; genus Trichosurus; species Trichosurus vulpecula. The sequence goes on along the minus strand of NC_050573.1, from coordinate 558,366,909 downwards.
CCTTGGAGTTCCACGCTATAAATTCTGCCAAGAATGTGATAGCTTATGTGACCACAGACTTATACCTTGCGAACAAGTCTAAATTGGCTCCTTGGCAGAAAACAGATTCAGCAAATATTTTCATTCTACTCTGTGTCTCATTCTACCTTAAGAATGGCTCACAAGAGGGCTCGCAAACTCTTGGACAGAAAACCATAAAAAGATGCCAAGAAATGGCTTTATCTCTCCCAAAAAGCTGGGATTGAGCCTCTATGACTCTCCTATAAGATGAGGAAGATGAATCTGCCACCATTATTGGCAGTGACAGACATCAGTCGGGTTGATCATGGCATTAACCAATCTGGGCCAACCGTCCCACTGTCCTCTCAGTGATATGTTGAGGAACAGAATCATATACAACTCTCAACCACAAGGCTTAGCCCCTTACTTAAATGGCCCTGTGGAAAGACAATTTGGATACAAGGGCACTGTAGCATCTCTCTTCTGGTCCCAGCTACAGGTAGTTTCCAAGTAATTGTCAGCTAAAACCTCAGTTCACTAGAAAGTAAAAGGATTTGAAATATGCACTAAAATATTATTTTAAATAGCAGCTATTTAGCAAATCCAAACAAGGTAAAGTATAGTTTGTTGCCTCGGTGGCAGCAGCCTCAAATATTTTTATGAGGAAAGGATCTTTTACCTGATTCGTGGACTGGAATTTCATTCACAGATCCAAACTAGATTGTTCCCCATCGAATGGAGTCAGGAGATTTGACTCTGGAGAAAAGCCCTGTGGTCAGTATAAGGCATCAAATAAAATGCTCCTATATGTCCTCTGTGGTTGGTCATCAACTGATTGGGACTATTACCAGATGGTATGATGCTTTTTAAAATAGATTTGTTAAACTTATCAGAATGACAGGAAAAATTGAGATTCAGGTAAATTCAGTAATTCCAGAACTGAGAGAGCCTTTATGGCCTGACTTAGTCATCTTGGACAATAATAAATATAATGTCACTACGATTGACATTATCATACCCTTTGAAAATAGACACTCGGCCTTCCAATCATCCATGGCTGGTAAGATTGACAAATATTGGATAGTCTATCAGCATCTGACTTAGGAAGGCTACAGGATAGATTTCAACTTGCTGATAATAGGGTCCCTAGGAGGATGGGATCTGGCTAATGACATTGTATTATCTAAACTAAGGATTGTCCAAACCATGCTAGCCTTATGAAGAAGTTGATGGTATAGACAAACAACATGCAGCGGGAACATACAACAGGAATTAGACAATATTCAGAATGAGCTCTTGAGAATATAGTGAGAAGCAACTTTATTAATTTATATATAGTGTTCCATAATGTCTCCTTTTTATGATTGAAATGTACACATGTAATATTTATTTCTTTAGATTTTATATTGCACTTTAAATATTACCAGGTGATTATTTATCCCTGTAGAATGTAATATGTCTACCTGTAAGGCTCTTCATTTCAGCATTAGTTCAATAAAGTAAAAATATGTTACCTTTTTTCCCCTGTAGAGTTGTTTCAATTCACTTTTTAAAAATCAGTGAATTACTTAAAACCTAAAACTTACTCCAAAAAATGTTAGGTTTAAAGAAGAGAAATCGAATTGGAAGAAATCAGCAGTTATTGAGTACCTAAAGCATTTTAGCAGTTAGAAGTATGAATTGTATTCATTTTACTTTAGACAAGCTCATGTTTCTCTCTGATATTTTATGAAAATGAGACTTAAAAGTTAGACTAACTTTGTTAAAGGCTAAATTTGGGAATGCATAAATTGTGTTTCAGAGAACAAAGGATAACTGCCATTTTGGTTAGAATATATTGGCTTTCATTTCGAATGTAAAACTAGTATTTGGGGCAGCAAAAAAGAAGGGGCGTAAATATGCTAACATTGTTTACCATTTGCTTTCTCTGTCTACCCTTCCCTACCCCCATGAAGCAGTAACAACAACACACACATACACAAAAAACCCCCAACACACCACATAGCCGTATAATCAAAAGTTTATTTCTTCCCGCAGGTCTTTAATAAGTTCCCAAGCATATTCACTGAAGAAAATATAATTTTGCTGGCCACCAGATGGCCTCATACACAGATGAGAAATGTTTTTCTTGTATCAAAATTCATCTTGACTTTCTGGATGTTAATTTTTTTTATAATCCATTTTTTTATTGTTTTTTTTTACAGTCATTTAAACCATGAATTCGTAGGGAATTGGTTCCAGCAGCTCAGATTCCTTGCCATTGGTTCTCACAAAGTGTGCTTCTCTGGGTGGAGCAGACTGGTGTTTCAGCTGAACCCAAGTGCCTTTTTCTTTGGCTTCCTTCTTCTTCTGATCATTTTCCTTTACCCGCTTCAGGAAGCTCTCTCTGCTCTTAGAATGCTTATTATGCTCAATACACGCATTAATTCTCTTGGCTAGAATCTTGCCCTTAACCTGTTTACAGCAATGCCCACAGCATGTTATAGACCCACCCAGTCTTGCCAGGGTAACATTTGTGGGGCATTCCTTGCTCAATTGTGCCCATGCCCTTAATATCTACAATATCACCTTTCTTGTATGTTCGCATATATGTAGCCAAAGGGACAACACCATGTTTCTGAAAGGGCCTAGAAAACATGTATCATGTCGCATCCCTTTTTCCTTTTGTGTTCGTCATTTTGGCAACTCACTGGAATATGGTGGAGCTGGTGAAAAGCCTGGATGTTATTTTAAAAGCATATGTATGCTTTTAAAAAAAAAATCCTCAAACTTTTCACCATTGTCATATTTTTCAAATATTGCAACCAGCACATATCTCTACCCCTCCACTCCCCCAGGATTTATTCTTGTTTTTGGCATTGAAATTTAAAATAAGTCCAATAATGGCTTTCCAGCACCTCGGAGTTGTCCAAGCCTCAGGCACAAGCATCCTCTAATGGAATCTTTCTGCTGTTTCACTGATACAGCCGTCTCCCACTTTGTAGAGGCAACTGCTCCCTTGCAAAGTTTCTTAAATAAATATAATTAAATTAGATTTATATGGTTTTTGAGCAAACTGTCCTGCTTAATTAGTTTACATATGCTCTAAGAAGCTTCATATGTTTTATAATTGACAAAATAGTCAATCAGATATATTGTAGTTATCTCTTTAAAATGCTGGGTAACAGTCCTGGAATGCAGATTTACTATTATATTTTTTCCCTGTGGGGAAATCAGATTCTGTTTACAATGCTTTGATTTGTAGCACATTTTCTGGGAATACAACCCCACCAGCAGCTCAAGGACTGCCTATATTTGGTTTTGGACTTTACCCTCAAAAGCCAAAGTTAACCTGTCCTACCAGAGTAGGTTTTCTCATCCTGATTACTTAGTAAGTAGCTGTTAAAAAGATGGTTGTTGAATATCTAGAAGGGCCCAAGTAGTGCTTGTAAAGGGCCAGCAAAGTTTCATCAAGAACAGGTCAGGCCAGACTAACTTTGTTTGACACGATCATGAAATTATTAGGTAAGGAGAATACTGTGTAGGTATTTTACCTAGATTTTAGAAAGGCTTTCAATAAATTGCATTTTGTTATTCTTATGGACAAGATGGAGAGATATGGTATAGATAGTATGCTCAAATGGATTCAGAAGTGATTGGGTGGCCAGACTCAAAAGAACTAGGTATCTTTAGCTTGGAGAAAAAAGAAGGCTCAGGAATGAATTCAAGTATTTAAGGGCTGTCACATGGAGAAAATGGGCAGAAGAAAGCTTCCCCTCTAAATTCCAGCTCCACCCTTTATCATTAATAATCACTTTTAAAAGTAGTTTAGGTATAACATAAATTATTTAGGTACTTAGCTATTATTTAGGTATAAGATAAATTATTTTTATGCTTAATTACTTTTATGGTCCAGTTGAACTGGACTTCTAAAATAAAGACTAAATAATCTAAAATAAAGACAACTAAACTCAATTCTGCTAGATTACATCTCAAAACTGTTTTTGAGGGAAGTGGGGGGGTTCAGGGTTTAGCTGGATTGTAGATTGAAAAGAAATTGAGATGGAGGGGGTACCTCAATTTTTTTAAAAACTTTCACAGTACCGGTACCACATAGGAAGCAAGACATGGGATCTGCAGGGCTCCTGGCTAATCAGGTTTTATGGCAACAGATGACTGTGAAATACATTAAGAATACATGGGGTGTCCAAATTAATAGAACATGTGTACGGTCTGCTTGCAGTATGAGCAAAGCCTGCCCATGCTGTCAGTGGTGTCAGGGAACTGTAAGTGAGGTCAGAAGCACTCAACCATAAGTGTGTCAGATTTCAAACCCTTCCCACAGAGCTGTCATAGAGGATCTGCTGTCCGTCTGTGTCTCCCTCTCACTTTTGCCCTGTTCCCTAAGGGCGCCCTCAAGTGCCAGTCTTTCCCACCTCTTCATAGTAGAATGTAGTTGGTACTTACAGATTGTTTAGTCTGGCTTGTCACATGCTGTTATTACAGTGTAGCCCACCTTGGAGCAAGGATATATTTTGGAATGGCCAACCCCTTTGTTAACTTAGAAATCTTGTGTTTTATTTATTTTTTTAATTACTCAAAATACATTAACTATATAAAATGCATAATGTTGTCCTCAACAAGTAGGTGAGGTCACTTTTCCCCCTCTCTCTCCCTTATTTTTTTCTTTGTTCCCTCCCTTTTCCTCCTTGTTTTTCTCTCTGAGTCTCTCTGTCTCCGACTCTTGTCTTCCCTCACTTCTCTCTCTCTCTCTCTCTCTCTCTCTCACACACACACACACACACACACACATACACACACACACGCGCGCGCGCACACACGCACACACAGTGTTTGGACAGTCCCACATTGCCCTTTTAAGAATTCAGATCTCACTGGACTAAATTTAACCAACTGTTGTCAGGTACTCACTGCGTGCAGAGTACTTTGCTGTGTCTGGTGATAGAAAGATGAAAAACAATACAGAATCAGCCTTTGCAGATCTTGCCTTCTATTAGAGGGCACAGTGTGTACACAAATAAATGTAATTTAAAGTAGTATGATGGGGCAAAGAAGAGATCCATAAACATTTTAAGGTGGGGGGGGTGACACTTTCTTTGATGGAATTTCATAGAAAAAATAGCACCTGAGCTCATCCTTTTATCGTGGCTATGCGGTCACTTTCAGTCATGTTCAGCCCTCTGTGACCCCATTTGGGGTTTTCTTATCAAAGATACTGAACTGGTTTGCCATTTCCTTCTCCAGCTCATTTTACAGATGAGGAAACTGAGGTAAATAAGGCTAAGTGATTACCCAGGGTCACATAACTAGTATGTGTCTGAGACCAGATCTGAACTCAGGAAGATGAGTCTTCCTGACTCCAGGCCCACTACTCTGCACAGCACTTAGTGCTTACTGCACCCCTTAGCTTCTCTGTTCATCCTTAAAGAAAGAAAAAGACAGCATGAGGCATAGCTTAGGTGGGCCAGGTAGGGAGCATTTGTGAATGCATAGCAGTAAGAATGACAAGAGGCGCTTGGGGGGCAGCCAAAGGTGTGCACGGAGCACAGGTTAAACGTGCCCAGGTGTTCTAGCGTGCCTGGGCCGTGCTTTATGAATGTCTAGGGGAACAACCGAAGTCCAGTTCAACTGGACCATAAAAGTAATTGAATTATTTTAAAGTAAGGTTGGGATAAATTGGAGCCAAATTGTGTGGGGCTTCATTTGTTGGGCTAGAACGTTCACACTTTATCTGATGGATGATAAGGAACCACCAAAGCTTACTGAACTGGATGGAAAGTGACTTCTGGAAAGGCTGGGCTAAGAAGGATGAGACTGGAGACAGGGAGCCTAGTAAGGAAGCTACTGTAATAGACCAGCAAGAGGTGCTAAGAGCTTAACTGATGGGAAGGGTAGTGTGAGTAGAACAGAGTTGACGGATACATTGTGAACTTGGTGATGCAGAAGGAAAGGGAAGAGTGAAGAGGGCTACAAAGTTTCAAACCACCATCACAACCCAGTGTTGAATCAACCCACAGGCTTCCAGGCTCTCAGAACCATCAGCTAACCATAAGCATAAATGCTCCATTCCAGGGAATTTACAACCTTTTGCTTCCCCAGGCTTGGGTTCCCTGCCTAGGCCGTATAATGAAGCACAGATGAAGTAGCACGAGGAATCGTGTGAAGTATTTTTGCCAGTCAACCTCTAGAGGGCATTATAAACAAAGGCTAATTCCTCATTCCAACAGATCAGGTTTTTCCAGGAGAGGGCAGGCCTGCCTATAGGCTTCCAGTTAAGACTGACGTTATGAAACCTGTTTATCCTTCTGGTCCAGTATTTTCTGGGAGAATGTCGCTGTACAATAACTGGGTGGTTGTATTTAGAGTTTCTCATTTTAAGGATACAGAGGTAGTCACATAGCATAAGAATATTCAGATATGCAGACTAATTGGGGAAAGGAGGGAAGAGTATGCCTTGATTAGCGACGTCTTAAGTTCTTTAAGTTCTAGAATGTTTAGAGGAATTTAATACATTTAACTACCTAGAGTAAAGCAGAGTAATGAATGGCTAAGGAAGCTACTACTTTTAATCAAAGAGCTGAAAACCTTTTGGAATAATCACTTTTGTCTATAAATAGATATGCTAATTTACATAGGAAACAATTTAGCAAAAAGGTAAACATTGAGGAGACTGAGTCAAATAATTTCAGATGCAATAATTAGCAACGTCTAATTAAGTCTTAATTTTTTCCACATTAAGTCACAAACTCTTTGCAGTCTTGTCCACGTGAAGTATCACGGAGAGTAAATTAGGAGGCTATTGTGATAGTCCAGACATGATGTGATAAGGGCCTGAACTAGGGTGGTGGCCCCTGTGAGTAGAGAGGTTATGTAATGATAAGATTTTGGCAGGAAATGGATTTGTGAGCTGAGACTGAGGAGTCCAGGATGCCCCTGAGATTACAAATCTTGGTGACTGGAAGGACGGTGGTGCTCTCAAGTTCATCTGAGGGGTGGGTTTGGCTGTCAGGGAAGGTAAGGGGTTCCGCTGGGCATGGGGGTGCATGCCTGTAATTCCAGCTACTGGGGAAACTGAGGCTGGTGGAGCTCTAGAGCTCAAAAGTTCTCAGCTCTGGGGTACCTGGATCAGGAACCTACACAAAGTTCTATTCTACAGTTTGAGCAAATTGCTTTGGTATCTCAGTTGAGATCCTCAGCTTGGGTGGGGCTCTTTGGGAGGCTTGAAGATAGAAGCAAGTATGGGGAATAGCTACCATTGCAAAATAATAAAGAGGAATAAAAGGATTGCCTTGCTCCAATGAAGGCCCAGTTGAAATTAGATTACATAAATTTGTAGTGGACTCCATCAGAATGGCTTTGTGACTTTGTCCAGCCCCATTTGTCAGGATGTGGGTAGGAGCAGAAGAGGGGATTTTGGAAGTAACCCACCCAAGGTGGCAGTTAGGCAAGGCCTAAGTAACAAGAGAACATGGGACCAAATAATTTGAGCACAGAAGTTGGTAGGGTTGAACTAGTTCACTAAGAAGTTGAAATTATCAAAAGAGGAGACAGACCTAGAGCAGGATAGAATGCCAAGGAGTGGAAGGATTGGTGGTCAGGTTAAGAATGAGAATTTAAGAGACGTAAGACATGGGAAAAGATGAAATAATAGGAAATTATGGTCCAACAGAGGAATCAGAGTTCATGGTCATGGAGCAATCATTGAAAGACATATCAAGTACAAGAGGAGCATGTAAGTAGCATCAATTTAAGAAGACATATGTCTTTCTGCAGCTGGGGTGTAGAGTAGATAGAATGCCAGGCCCGTAGTCAGGAATACGCATCTTCCTGACCCCAAATCTAGCCTCACATACTCCCTAGCTGGGTGACCCTGGGCAAGTCACTTCACCCTGTTTGCCTCAGTTTCCTCATCTGTAAAATGAGCTGTTTTATTATTCTAGTGCCTCATATTTATATACGTATACATTAAAATATTTATGTCTTGCCTTTCTTTGTGTGTCCTATGCTAATACATTTCTTGGCACATAGTAAGCCATTAATAAATACTTGTTGACCCACTGACTTGCCCAAGGTTATTCCAACAGTAAGTGTCAGAAGCAGAATTAGAACCCAAGACTTCTGACTTGAGATTTTTTTTTTTTACTGTACCCTTTACATTAGAGGATGTTGTCTCTGTCCACAAGCATTTGAAGGGCTGGCATGTGGAAAATGGGCCTTGAGTTATTTTGCTCAGTCCCCCAAATGGATGAAAGTTAGTTATGGAAAGACAGATTTTGACTCAATATATGGAAGAAAAAAAAACTTCCTAAGAATTAGAGTTGTCTGAAAACAGACTTTGTTGGCCTGGGGAATAGTAAATTCCATATCGCTGGAAGTCTTCAAGCAGAGGCTTGTTGAGAATGTTGGAGAAGAGAATGCTGTCTAGGTGTAGGATGGGATGGGTAAGATGACACCGGAGGCCTATTCTGTCTCTGAGGTTCCATCATTCTGTCATTGGCAAGTTATTTAACCTCTCAAAGCCTTCTTGTCCTCATCTGTTAAACATGGAGAAGATTTCTTCTGCCTACTTCACGTGATTTTTACTTTGGAAGCCATAGCTACAACGTTGATACGAGTTACTCAGAAACATAAGAAGCAGAACATAAGAAGAGAAAAGAAGTCAGGGTATATTATGTGTGCCTTGTTCACAAACCCCAGCTAAAAGGGGCAGAGCTACTAGAATTTGTTTCAGCTGGGTCCAAGGGGCTTTGATTTTAAATTTCAGTTTAATTTAAAGAGGAGGTAACAGCAAAAATACTAAAGTAATAAGATCTGACATTTACATAGCACCGACTATGTACCAGTTGCAGTGCCTTACAAATACGATCTCATTTTATCCTAATCATAACCCTGGGAAGTAGGTGCTATCATTATCCCCATGTTGCAGAGGAGGAAACTGAGGCAAATAGCAGTTAAATGACTTGCCTAGGGTAAAATATCTGAGTATTTGTATCTGAGGCTAGATTTGAATTCAGATCTTCCTGACTCCAGGCCCAGTGCTCCACTTCGCCACCGAGCTAACCCTGTAAGAACGGGATAGAAATGCTTGCCTCTACTGCAGTGTTATTAAACTCAAAGAAAAGGATCCCTGTAGGCCAAATATTGACTTAGAAAACCCCATTTGACGCCTCTCACCTACAACACCGTCTACAGCCGTCTATCTACATGTTGGACTGCTAGTCCCCTGTAGAATGCACAAAGCCGCAGCTTACAGTCATCAAGAAGGCTGGATGCTAGGTCACACAGTGGATCATGTCAGACCGGGACTCCAGCAGATCCGGATTCAAATCTTGCCTGAGACACTTACTGGCTGTGTGATCTTGGACAAGTAACTTAACCTTTGTCGGCCTCAGTTTCCTCACAAATCAAACGTGGATGACAATAATAATGCCTACCTCACAGGGCTGTCGTATGGATCAAATGAGATAAGAAATGTAAAGTGCATCGTATGCCTTAAAATGCTGTATAGATGCTAGCTATTACTGTTATAATTAGTGTAACTATCAGGCACCCAGTGTGCAATGGATAGGATAATTTGTAGTTTTCCCTATGCCACAAGAAAAAGCCCACTGAAATTTGGGGGCTACAGGTATACCTAGTAAGTCCCAGGGTTTTTTTAAATATACAAATAAAAGAAATGGTTTTTTTTTTTAAAAGATCAAATAACCTAAAATCTCTCTAAGATTTAGAAAAAAAAAGATACCTTTCTGGTTAGCGTCTTCTACCTCAGCTCCTTGACTAAAATAGGGAATATGATATAGTAAAAAAAATTTAAAGTCAGAGAACCTGGGTTCAAATCTTGGCTTTGCTCCTTCTTCCTGGAATGGCCTCAGATTTACTTTGCCTCAATTTGCTCATCTTTAAAATGAATGGGTTGGACAAGAGGATCTCTCAGGTCCCTTCTAGCTTGAAATCTCTTGGTTTCTTGGATCCACAGGAGCAGGTAGATTTCGGGTGAATTTAAGCTCCCGGCAGATCTCCAGTCTTTTTGTTCTTTGACTCATTCTGGACCAGTAGAATGGAAGCCTTTAACAAGTTTTCTGGGCTGAGGGTAAAATTCCTGACCCTTTGGACTAAGCCACACACAAGCAGGAAATGGGCCAACTTGTGTTTCATCCCCACAGCTTGCTCTCTGCGAGAAATGAATGTGAAATTCACCTTCCCACAGTTCAAGATGACTGCCTTCCAACTTTTCATGCCGGGAAAGGAATTTCTTATGTTATCTCTTAAGAGAAAAAAAAGCAAAAAGATATTATTAGACAAAATTTCAGGGAAAACACAAGGGGAAAATAAATGATGCATAATCACAGACTCTGAAACACCCAGATTTCGTAAGGTACAGGAAACAAATGACTAAGAACAGCAAATTCCAACCCTACTCCCCCCCCCAAAAAAAAGGTTGTAAATGATAAATTGCTGTATTCTTCCAAAAGACAAGTGTGTAGCAAGCAGATTCCTGTTTGATTGTCTGTAAAAGCACTAAACACAGTGTCTGGCCCGTAGTGGGTGCTACATAAGTGCTGCTCCCCTTTCCTTCTACCTACAAATTTAAAAAGAATAGCTGCTGACAGATGTAAGGTTTGCAAAGTACTTCCCATGTGATCTCTGAATTGAGAATTGGGATAGAAACATTGCAGCTGTCATGACCCTCATCTTAAAAGTAAGAAACCTAGAAAATTTAGTAATAACAATTAACTAGTGATAGCTAATATTTACGTAGTACTTCTTATGTGCTAGACATTGTACTAAGAATTTTACACTTATTACCTCATTTGATCCTTACAACAACCCTGAGAGATAGCTGCTATTATCAACCCATTTTACAGTTGAGGAAATTAAGGCAAACTAATAACAACATTTATATAGCTCTTACTCTATTCCTGGCACTGTGCTAACTGCTTCTAATTATTATCTTATTTGATCCTTAGAACATCCCTGGGAGGTAGGTAAATTATCCGCATTTTACAGTTGAAGAAACTGAGGCAGAGGTTAAGTAACTTGCCCAGGGTCACACAGCTGGTAAGCTCTGAAACTGGATTTGAACCCAGGTCTTCCTGACTCCAGGCCATCAGTCTAACCACTGTGCCACCAGCTACCAGCTACCTCCTCATTAGGAAGCGTTGGTCTGTGATGGTTCTGTATGCTTAGGAGTTTCTTTCATTCCAAAAGATAAAACAGATTTTTGTTGTTAGTTGTTTTGTTTCAGCCATGTTTGACTCTGTGACCCCATTTAAGGTTTTCTTGGCAAAAATACTGGAGTGGTTTGCCATTTCCTTCTCTAGCTCAATTTATAGATAAGGAATTGAGGCAAACAGGGTTAAGTGACTTGCCTAGGGTCACCCAGTAAGTGTCTGAGCCTGGATTTGAACTCAAGTCCTCCTGACTCCCTAGTGGGCGCTCTATCCACTGCATCCTCTAGCTGTCCTTAAAACACTTTACTATGCAGTAATTAAAACACCGAAGTAAGGAGTCTTGCTCCATAATTTTAAAAACTGGTAAACTAAGGCACAGGAATGAAAGCTGCTTTATATAAGCCAAATAACTAGGGATAGCTGGGGAAGAAAATCGACTTTCAAAGGATTTTTAATTTCTTTAGACCTTAAGAAAGGGAGACAATGCAGTGTGGTAGAAGGAGCCCTGGACTGGGAATCACTAAGTCTGGAAGAAGGACCTGGTTTTAAATCCCATCACTGCCACTTTACCTGTCTGACCAGGCAAACCATAATGGGAAGAGGACCATGAAACTTCCTCCTCCTCCCCTCCTTTATCCCTTGCTCCTGGAAAGCAGAAAGGTATCTCTTACGCATAAGGAAAAGGCTAGACCTGTGATTTCACTGGAACAGGTGAGGAAACACTCTTTACTGATATAGGTTAGCAGTGCATATAGGAGGAAGACCCATGGATTTGTTATTGGAACCTCGGGAAAGACATTTAACAACTCTGTATCTCAGGTTTCTTTGCCTATGAAACAGGGATGATCATGGTTGTATCATTTATCTCACAAAGTTCTTGTTAGGATTAGCTACGAAATTGTATAGAAAGCAAAAATGTCAGCAGCTATCACAATATTTGTAGCCCCAGCACATAGCCCAGTGAATGCAGATTCAGAGATGAAAATAACCTGGAAGCTCCAAGCCCTTTATTTCACATATAAGGAAACTGAGGCACAGAGTTTAGGGATTTGCCCAAGGTGACGCACATATATAATATAACAGGGAGTTTTCCACTGGCATCTCCCGCAAGGATGGGAAAGAGAACTTCCAGCTAAGGTGGTCTGGGAAAACCCTGTTACCCTCAAGGAAAAAAAAAAGTAACATTTTTGCAAGAGTCTATATGACATAATAGAGAGATGTCTTTGAAGCCAGGAAGACTTGAGTTCAAATCTTATCTTTGGACACATCTTGGCTTTGTGACTCTGGACAAGTCAGAAAATTGCTGACCTCTTCACCTGGTAATTCTCAATACCAGTGAAATCGCAGGCTCATCCTTCTCCCTAACATTTATATAGCAAGTTAAAGTTTGCAACATGCCTGACAAGGTGTCCCAAAAGTCGTGTTTAAAGGGTTTTTTGTTTTGTTTTGTGGTTGTGGTTTTAGTAACTCACACTCACAGAGCTATTATGTGGCTCAAGTGAGAAAATAGAGGTTGTCCCAGAAGTGCGTTCTTAATGTCCACTACACCGAGACTTTCAGGATCCCCTCCCTGTATTCTCTCACTTGAACTACAGTTGTTATTATTATTAATTATTATCATCTGCATTTTGAGGAAACAAAGGTTCAGAAAAGTTAAGTGAGTTAGCCCTCTAAGCATCAGCATCAGAACTTAAAGTCAGTTTTTCCCTCACTCCAGATCCAACTCTCTATCTACTATACCATGAAGCCCCTAGTAGCAGAACTCAAATTCGAACCACAGCCCTCTGACTTCAGAACTAATGATTTCTCCTACACTTACTCCCATTTGATCAGTGTCTCTTGAGATGAATTGCATTGAATCCAGTCCCTTCAAAATCAGACATTTGCGATGCAGTGATCCCAACTCATATGAAGTCAAAGGGTTGAAGGGAGTCTCCAAGCATTCTCTCCAGAGGGCAGAAGGATGGTTACGAACCCATCCCCACACCACTTCTATAGGTGTGTCTCTTGTCACCCAGGATTCAAGATTAAAATATGAGAGGAAGACAGAGCTGAGATTTAGGATTTTCTTCCATTCACTGTGAGAAATGTATGTAGGGAAGGAATGAGAAGATGCATGAATCTTCATCCCCAGTGACTTCTCACAATTAGCCATTGACCTTTCAGTTAGATAGCCTTCCCTGTTTGCACCAGGACCTTTACGGCACTTCCTCCGGGCACAGAGCCATATTCTTCTAACATTTTGTGATATGGCTTCACCCATTGTCACCCTGCTAGAATGTTCATGAGGGAGTTGCTGGGTGGCCTCCCTTAAACTTCCAGCCCATTTATCACTTCCAGGTGCGTCATCCCAGAGCTCAGATATATCTGGGGAAATCACAGAGCCAAGCCATCTCAAGGAGAAGGCAAACAAGTGCGGTGTCTCAACCAACTGCAAGCAAGGCAAGTCTAGAAACGCCGAGAGAACTAAGAGGGCCCATGGTAGCCCACACCACTAAGAAAAATGACTGAGAACAATCACAGGAAACTTCTAAGGGTGGAAACAATAAACTGAACACAACCCAGAGTTGGAGGAGCTTCCTGATTGGCTTGATCAGCACCGAGCAGGAACACTTAGAATGACCTTGAGATTATCCCCACGGGATGACATATCTCTATGTTCAGGAGGAATTCATCATGTGACATGTACAACATGGGAAGCTTTGCAAAACAACAACCTTTGAAAGGGTCACTGGGAGGATGAATCTGGAAGTTACCATGCCTGTCTCTAGAACAATGGTCTTCAATCTCTTTGGATCTTGATCCTCTATAAGTAAGAAGTTTTTGAGCACATCCTATAGACATACATATTTATTAACTTACCTCAGAAAAAGAAATCTAAAAAGGATAACACTGAAATAAGATTTGATTCTAGTGGCAATAAGGAGCCGCTTGTGTTTATCGAGTAAAGGAAAGGAAGGAAAGGGAAGAGAAGGGAAGGGAATAGTTATTTATACAGCTCTTACTAGTAAAGCACTGTACTAAGTGCTTTTTACAAATATTATCTCATTTGAACCTCATAACAACCAGGGGAAGAAGGTGCTATCATTCTTATCCCCACTTTATAGTTGAAGGAACTGAGGCAAACAGGTTAAGTGACTTGCCCAGGGTTACACCTTACGTGAATGAGGCCAGACTTGAGCCCAGGTCTTCCTCAGTCCAGCTCATTGTTCCAGTAGCTGCCTCTGGAGGAGTAACATGGGGAGACCTGAGGCTTACAAAAATCCCTTTGGCTTCCATATGGAGGATGATTTAATTTGTTATTCAGTCATTTCAGTCGCATAGGACTCTTTGTGACCCCAGTTTTGGAGATTTTCTTGGCAAAGATACTGGAATGGTTTGCCTTTTCCTTCTCCCGCTGATTTTACAGATGAGGAAATTGTGGCAAACAGGGTTAAGTGACTTGGCCAGGATCATGCAGTTGGCATCTGCGGCCAGATTTGAACTTGGGTCAACCATACAGGAGGAGTCTTCCTGACTTCAGGCCTGGAGCTCTATCCACCTAGGTGGCACAGTGGAAAAAGCACCAGGACTGGAGTCAAGGAAGACCTGAGTTCAATTCCAGCCTCAGACACCAGCTGTGTGACCTTGAGTAAGTCACTTCACCCTGTTTGCCTCAGTTTCCTGATCTATTAAATGAACTGGAGAAGGAAATGGCCAATTACTCCAGTATCTTTTCCAAGGAAATCCCTAAAATGAGGTCACAAAGAATCAGATTATTTAAGGGTGTTCTTCAATAGGTAGGCAAAAGATGATAAGGTGCTAGATGAGGGTGGTAACTGTTTAAGTGGAGAGGAATGGACAGTTCTGAGAGATGTTGTGGAGATAAATATAAAATTTGGCCACTGGTTGGCTATGTGGGGTGACAGAGAATGAGGACATGAAGATGATACCCAGGCTGTAATCCCAGGTGGATGGGAGGATGAAAGGGAAGTGTAAAAGAGAGCTGACCTAAGAATGAAGAACTCAGTGCAGCCACACCAGCTCCTTGTGTACAATTCAATCTGTCCCACCGAAAATGAAAAGGAAGGAAGTGGACTCTTACTTATGTTACTGCTCTAGAGCACCAAACTGCTCTCTGAGAACTGTGTCTCTCAAAGCACCTACAGCTAGAAGGTGATCTGAGGGGCAGGGAGTAGGTATGCTAGGGAAATAGAGGGGGTGAAATTGTACAGCCACCTGTATTACTGCAACTGTGGGTACCCAGATAGCAGCCAGGCCTGGGTGAGGAAGAGGGAATTTGGTAGCTTGCAACAAGGCAAGTAGGGGTTTTGGCTCCTTGGGGAAAGTGAAATGTAATCCAACTTTTCCCACCCTGCAATTAATATAGAGACCACTACTCTAGATTGAATTTACCACATCCAAAGCTCAGTTATTTTCTTTCTGTAAACCTCCTTTGTTTCTTCTATAACCTTCATTTTGAAACTGACTTTTAGACCTGTCAATTTTTAAAATCATTTTGTCCATTATAATTCAGCCTTCAATGTTAAAAGAATAAAGCAAGATATTGGAGAGTTTACACTTTGGTGGTTTTTCTGATGAGTTTTCCAAAACCAGGACTGTAGCCAATTTTGTAAATATTCAAAAAGCAAATGCCATTTTTCAGATCTAGCCAGAAGGCTAACTCTAGGAAATACCTATTAGGATTTCTAAGCAGATGATTCTCAGATCTGTTTATCTAACTTCACATTTCCAACTTTGCCCATTAGATATCTGGAACTAGATGTTCTGTGGTCTTCTTAAACTCAGAATGTCCAAAACTCAACTCATTATCATTTCCCTTAAACCTTTCCCTCTTCATAACTTTCCTATTACTCTTAAGGGCACTATCATCCTCATACTCACCCAGGCTTATAACTTAGGTGCCATCTTGGACTCATCACCCTGTCTTACCCCCTGGATCCAATCTCTTGTCAAGTCCTGTTGATTCTACCTTCACAGCACCTATTGTATATTCCATATTGTATGTCCTTTGGAGGATTTTCTCAAGTTGGGGGCAGGATGCGAATGCAAGAACACACACACCTATCTTTTTCTTTCTTTATTGTCATTTTTTAATTTATTATTTATCTTTAGTTCACAACACTAAGTTCCACAAGTTTTGGGGTTCCAAATTTTCTCCCCCCTCCCTCTCCACCCGCTTCTCCCCCAAGAGGGCATGTAATCCAATATATGTTCTACATATACCTTCACATTAGACTTATTTACACAATAGTCAAGTTGCAAAGAAGAATCATAACCAATGGAATGAATCATAAGAAAGAAGAAACAAAACCAAAAAAGAAGGGGAAAAAAAGAGAGTGCAAATAGTTTGCCTCAATCTGCATTCAGACTCCATAATTCTTTCTCTGGATATGCATAGCTTGATCCATCATGAGTCTTTTGGAGATATCTTTAAACCTTGTATGGCTGAGAAGAGCCAAGTCTATCAAAGTTAGTCATCACAGATGCCATATGTCTGTAATCATGTATAGTGTTCTCCTGGTTCTGCTCCCCTCACTCAGCATCAGATCATGTAAGTCTTTCCAAGTTATTATGAAGTCTGTCTGCTCCTCATTTCTTATAGCACAATAGTATTTCATTACATTCATATACCACAGCTTGTTTAACCATGCCCCAATTGATGGGCATCTCCTTGATTTCCAATTCTTTACCACCACAAAAAGAGATGCTATAAATATTTTTGTACATACAGGTCCCTTTCCCACTTCTGTGATCTCTTTGGGATACAGCCCTTAAAAGTGGTATTGCTGGATCAAAGGGTATTCACATTTTTATAGCCCTTTGGGCATAGTTCCAAATTGCTCTGCAGAATGGCTGGATCAGTTCACAACTCCACCAACAATGTAATAGTGTTCCTATTTTCCCACATCTTCTCCAGCATTTATGATTTTCCCATTTTGTCATGTTAGCCATTCTGACAGGAGAGTATACTCTACTTGATAGATAATAGGAAAAAAAGAATTTTTCAATTCTCACTGACTAGCCATGCGAAAGGAATTGTAAGAAACCCTTCATTTTTCTGAGTTTTTTTTTTCTTTTTTCAAAGATCCTGTCAGTCCCAAGCTTCTCTTATTTATCTCAAGGGTCTTCTGCCTTCACCCTCATTTGTAATTTCTATTCCTCTAGGTAAGACCTAAAACAGCCCTTTGTAATAGCCATATAATCATTGAACTCCATAATTGGTAAGTCCTTCCTCCTTTGGACACTTGATATAGCCACTTGATAGGTATGCTGACTTTGTGGATGGGGCACTGGACTTGGGATTCAGGAGGATATGTGAACTCTAAATCCTGCCCCAGAAACTTAATAGTTGTATGACCCTAGACAACCCACTTAACCTCTGTGCTTCGGTTCCCTAATCTCCAAAATGAGGTTCAGATTGGTCTTGATGGCCATTTTTAGCTCTGTTTCTGTGATCTGATAATCCTATGACCATCCCAGGACATGACAGAGAGTTTCAAAGACCTGTGAAACTCAGTGTCTGCTACCCTGGGACAAATCATCGTCCATGTGGGGACAAATGATGCTACTTGAGATAACATAAAAAAGGTTACCAAAGATTAGGGAGTACCCAACAAAAAGAAACAAAAAACTAGCTACATCACTGGCGTTTTCACCACTGCTGCCAATGACGTTAAAGGACCTTAGAATAGAATGGCAGCTTTGGAAAGAGAATAGCTGATTAAGATGGTTTGCAAATACAATTTTGATTTCTGCATTATAACCTAAAATCTAGGGATTATGGGCTCTTGGTCAGGGTTGGAGTACACCAAACAGAGAATTAAATATATATTTGTGCATCTGATTTAAATGGAGATTACTAGTGGAAGGGGAAAAACTGCTTACATATGTCTGCCAATCTAGCTATTATCACAGAAGGTAAAAGGTATAACAGAAGACTGTCCACAGAGACGTTAATTAAAAGGTTTTAAGTTAAAACCTTAAAGCTTTTAAAGTCAAATTGAATATGAAGAGATTAAAGATCACTCTTAGATATGGCCTCTAGATTCATTCTCCCAGTGACCCCTCATAAAGGGTTGGTTTTTTTTTAAATAATATTCAAATTGAAACCTTTTCTCTAGATAGAGAATTCTCTAGATAGATCATTATGCCAACTGTCTGGGAAATTGAGACATATCCTATACGGGGATGAAGGAAAACAAGGCAGCGACATTAGGAATGCTAAAGACGGCATGGTATAGCAAAAATAGCATAATCGCAATACCTATTGCAGGGAATGAAGAGGGAGAGAAATGTCACAAAGAACTTGAGAAAATCCTTGAAATCCTATCAACAATTAATTTGATACCTGATGCCTTCAGCAAGGAGGGAAAGATGGTGATGGGCATGCTGGGAAATAGGTAGGGATTGGGAGGCTCAAATGAGATAGTGGATGCAAAGTACTTTGCAAACCTGTATAAATGAGCTGCATAAAGGCAGTTACTATTGTTATTAGTCAGGCCTCCAGTCTCATGTTGGCTTCATTCTCTGAGCTTCCTGCTGAATTCATGCTGGAGGGAAAAATACATGAAAACACACTTTAAAGCTTAATCAGCATTATTAACAGAACAATAAATCAATCCCCGATTTATAGCAGTTGCTGATTTCTGAGAAGCAAATGCTCACAGTGAAAAGTTAACAGTTGGTTCTCTCAAGCCAGTTAGAGCTGGCTCCAGCACGCCCCTGAAATGAAGGCTTGGTTTTGAGAAACTCTGGGGACTTCAGTTAGGACCAAATTGAGCTTAGACAACATAAATTTGTGTCTTTCAACTCCTGATCCAGATTTCTCTCTGCTATACTCTGCTGCCCTCCCATAAAATCAGTATGATTAAAATGTCATAATCATTAATATTTATATTTTGCAAATATTCCACTGGAGCTTTTACACTGACCTGATTGGTCAGTGAATGAGTACAAATTCACAGTCTTCTATATCTAGCTGGGCCCAAGCCAGATCACACTACGCTTTTTTTTTTTCAATTCAGCCTTCTTCCCTACCCATCTTCCTGCCTTCCCACACTGTATGTGTTTCATCTACCCCTAACACCTATTTTTCAACTCCTGCTCAGGGAACTATAATCAAAGCAGCAGCACTAACATTGCTTCCGGAAAGAGTATATCAGTGAACTTGCCTGTGGTCATGCTAACCATCCTTCCCTGGCCACCAAGATAGGGCGGGTATGTGTGTGCATGTGTGTTCAAATTAATTGAGTCATGAATGAGAAATATTTATGTAACCACTATTGGAAACCCCCATCTTTGGGGAAATGGAAAATAGTCCTCACTGCAAAAATCATTACAGATCTACGCAATGTTCTGTTTGAGATGGATGTTCCTTAAAACTGAGAAACAACAAAAGAAAAAGACTTTTATGGACTTTATTACATGTACTTTTACTTAAATGTACTCTAATTAAAATACCAATTTTCAGTGGAAGGTCAACATTGTTCAGTCGTTTATAGTCATGTCCAACCCTTTGCAACAAGAGCCTGGGTTGTGGTCCATCCAGCTGCTCCATGTGTTTATGGGCAAAGAAAGTTAGAACACTTTGTGAAAGCAAAGTTTTCTTTGTCATGGATTACAGAGTTTGCTACCCCATAGGGAAAGGCTTCCAAGATTTCCTTGTTCCCCAGGACATAGTTCTCTCTGTGTCCCAACTCTAAGAAATACAGCACCCAATTCGGGACTTTCTTGAACTGAAGCTACCCAACTTGGCAACTGTGTATTTTAAGAAAAATATTAATAAGTTGTATATCATATCCCCAAAGCCAACCAGGATGGTGGAAGACTTTGAGTTCATGCCATTGGAAGGAACTAGGGAAGCTTAACCTGTAAAAGAAAAAACAGGGGCAGGATGTGGAGGAATGATAGCTGCCTTCAAATATTTGAGGATCTCGATGCCATGAGAATAAGAGATTAGACTTACTTTGCTTGACCCCAAAGAATAGAACTTGTAGTGTAAGTTGCAATGAGAAAGGGATTTAGTTTTGACATAAAGAAAAAGTTCCGAGAAATTATAACAATCCAGAAGGGGAATAGGAGAATGAGATGCCTCTGAAGGTTATGGGTTCTCCCTGCCTTGAGTTCTTCAAGCAAATTCTAGATGACAGGCGCTCAAGTTGGTTGTAGAGGAAATCTTTTTTTAATAACTAATTAATTAATTTTTAGTTTTCACCATTCACTTCCACAAGATTTTGAGTTTTGAATTTTCTCCCTCAACGTCTTCTCCTCCCTCCCCAACACGGCATGCAATCTGATATAGGCTCTATTTATACATTCATATTAAACATATTTTCACATTAGTCATGATGTAAAGAAGAATTAGAACTAATGGGAGGAACTACGAGAATGAAGAAACAAAACAACGAAAGAAAAAGGGAGTAAATAGTATGCTTCCATCTACATTCAGACTCCAAAGTTCTTTCCTTGGATGTGGATAGCATTTTCCATTGTGAGTCTTTTGGAGTTATCTTAGATCCTTGCATTGGTGAGAAGAACTAAGTCTATCAAGGTCAGTCATCACACAATGTAGCTGTTGCTGTGTACAATGTTCTCCTGGTTCTGCTCATTTCACTCAGCATCAGTTCATGTAAATTTTTCCAGGTTTTTCTGAAGTGCACCTGCTCATCATTTCTTATAGCACAATAGTATTCCATTACATTCATATACCACAACTTGTTCAGCCATTCCCCAGTTGATGGACATCCCCTCAATTTCCAATTCTTTCCCACCACAAAAAGATCTGCTATAAATATTTTTGTAAGTGTAGGAACTTTTCCCATTTTTACAGTCTCTTTGGGATACAAACCTGGAAGTGGTATTGCTGGATCAAAGGGTATGCATAGTTTGATTGCCCTTTGGGCATAGTTCCAAATTGCTCTCCAGAATGGTTGACTCAGTTCATAAATCTACCAGCAATGCATTAGTATTCCAATTTTCCCACATGTTCTCCAACATTTATCATTTTCCTGTTTTATCATGTTAGCCAATCTGATAGGTGTGATGTGGTACCTCAGAGTCATTTTGATTTGCATTTCTTTAATCAATAGTGATTTAGAGCATTTTTTATGTGCCTGTAGATAGCTTTAATCTCTTCATCTGAAAACTGCCTGTTCATATCCTTTGACCATTTATCAATTGGGGAACGGCTTGTATTATTATAAATTTGACTCAGTTCTCTATATATTTTAGAAATGAGGCCTTTATCAGAGACACTGGTAAAAATTGTTTCCCAGCTTTCTGCTTCCCTTCTAATCTTGGTTGCACTGGCTTTGTTTATGCAAAAAATTTTCAATTTAATGTAATTAAAATCATTCGTTTTGCATTTCATAATGTTGTCTATCTCTTGCTCGATCATAAATTCTTCCTTTCTCCAAAGATCTGACAGGTAAACTATTCCTTGCTCTCCTAGTTTGCTTATAGTACCAGCCTTTATATCTAAACCATGTACCCATTTTGACTTTATCTTGGTATAGAGTGTAAGATGTTGGTCTATGTCTGGTTTCTGCCAGACTATTTTCCAGTTTTCCCAGCAGCTTTTGTTAAATAATGATTTCCTATCCCAGAACCTGGAGTCTTTGGATTTATCAAATACTAGATTACTATAGTCATTGACTTTTGTGTCTTGTGTACCTAACCTGTTCAACTGATCCACCACTTTATTTTTTAGCCAGTACCAAGTAGTTTTGATGATGGCTACTTTATAACACAGTTTAAGATCTGGCATAGCTAGGCCACCTTCCCTTGCGTTTCCTTTCATTAATTCCCTCTATGTTCTGGACTTTTGTTTTTCCAGATGAATTTTGTTATTGTTTTTCTAGCTCTATAAAATAATTTTTGGTAGTTTGATTGGCATGGCACTGAATAAGTAAATTAATTTAGGTAGAATTGTCATTCTAATTGTATTAGCTCAGCCTGCCTATGAGCAACTGATCTTTTTCCAATTAATTAGATTTGACTTTATTTGTGTGAAAGTGCTTTGTAATTGTGTTCATATAGTTCCTTTGTTTGTTTTACCAGGAAGACTCCCAAGTATTTTATAATGTCTATAGTAACTTTAAATGGAATTTCTCTATTTCTTGCTATTGGGCTTTGTTAGTTATATATAGAAATGTTGCTGATTTATCTGGGTTTATTTTGTGTCCTACAACTTTGCTAAAGTTGTTTATTATTTCAAATAATTTTTTACTTAATTCTCTAGGATTCTCTAAGTATATCATTATATCATCTGCAAAGAATGATAGCTTTGTTTCTTCTTTGCCAATTCTAATTCCTTCCATTTCTTTTTCTTCTCATTGCTAAAGTTAACATTTCTAGTACAATACTGACTAACAGTGGTGATAATACATATCCTTGTTTCACCCCTGGTCTTATTGGATAATGCTTCTAGCTTGTTCCCATTACATATAATGCTTGCTGATGGTTTTAGGCAGATGCTACTGATCATTTTGTGGAAGACTCCATTTATTCCTATGATTTCTAGGTTTTTTTAATAGGAATGAGTTTTCTATTTTGTCAAAAGCTTTTTCTGCATCTATTGAGATAATCATATGATTGCCATTAGTTTTGTTGTTGATATGATCAATTATTCTAATAGTTTTCCTGATATTGAACCATCCCTGCATTCCTGGTATAAATCCTACCTGGTCATAGTGTAGTATCCTCAAGATAAGGTGCTGTAATCTCTTTGTTAATATTTTATTTAAAATTTTTGCATCTATATTCATTATGGAAATTGGACAATTTTCTTTCTCTGCCTTAGCTCTTCCTGGTTTAGGGATCAGTACCATATTTGTATCATAAAAAAAATTTGGTAGGACTTCACTTATTTTCCCCATTTTATATATTATTGGAATTAGTTGTTCTTTAAATGTTTGATAGAATTCACTTGTAAATCCATCTAGCCCTGGAGATCTTTTCTTACAGAGCTCATTAATGGCTTGTCCAATTTCTTTTTCTGAAATGGGATTATTTAAGTATTTTATTTCCTCTAACATTAATCTGGGCAATTTGTATTTTGTAAATATTCATCCATTTCACCAAGATTATCAAATTTATTGGCATACATTGGGTAAAATAGTTCCTAATTATGGTTTTGATTTCCTCTTCATTAGTGGTGAATGCACCCTTTTCATTTTTGATTCTGGTAACTTAGTTATCTTTTTTTTAATCAAATTAACCAAAGGTTCATCTATTTTGTTGGCTCTTTCATAAAACCAGCTCTTAGTTATATTTATTAGTTTAATAGTTTTCTTAATTTCAGTTTTATTAATCTCTCCTTTGGTTTTCAGAATTTCTAATCTGTTATTTAATTGTGGGTTTTTAATTGTTCTTTTTCTAGCTTTGTTAGTTGCATGCCCAATTCATTGATCTCTTCTTTCTCTATTTTATTCATGTAAGCACTTAGTAATATAAAACTTCCCTTAAGAACCACTTTCACTGCATCCCATAAATTTTTCTATGTTGCCTCATTATCATCATTCTCTTGGATGAAGTTATTGGTTATTTCTATGATTCATTGTTTGACTCACTCATTCTTTAGGATTAGAGTATTTAGTTTCCAATTAATTTTTGGTCTATCTTTCCATGCCCCTTTGTTACGTGTAATTTTTATTGCATCATAATCTGAAAAGGATGCTTTTAATATTTCTGCCTTTCTATATTGGATTGTGCAGTTTTTATGCCCTAATATGTGGTCAATTTTTGTACCTCAGAGAAAAAAGTATATTCCTTTCCATCCCCATTCAGTTCTCTCCAGAGGTCAAGCATATCTAACTTTTCTAAAATTCTATTCATCTCTTAACTTCTTTTTTGTTTATTTTGTGGTTAGATTTATCTAGTTCTGAGAGGGGGAGGTTGAGGTCCCCCACTAGTATAGTTTTGTTGTCCCTTAACTTCTCTCCTAAGAATTTGGGTGCTATACTATTTGGTGCACATATGTTTGGTAATGATATTATTTCATTGTCTATGGTACCCTTTAGCAGGATGTGGTTTCTTTCCTTATCTATTTTAATTAGATCCATTTTTGCTTTTGCTTTGTCTGAGATCAGGATTGCTACCACTGCTTTTTTTTTTTACTTCAGCTGAAGCATAATATATTCTGCTCCAGACTTTTGCCTTTATTCTTTGTGTAGCCCTCTGCTTCATATGTGTTTATTGAAAACAACATATTGTAGGATTCTTGTTTTT
Organism: Trichosurus vulpecula; assembly: GCF_011100635.1. NCBI lineage: Eukaryota > Metazoa > Chordata > Mammalia > Diprotodontia > Phalangeridae > Trichosurus > Trichosurus vulpecula. The sequence continues at coordinate 558,342,508 of NC_050573.1, read as the reverse complement.
AATCTACTCCGCTATCTGCTTCCATTTTATGAGACAGTTCATCCCATTCACATTCACAGTTATGATTACTCTCCGTGTCTTTCTCTCCATCCTATATTCCCCTGATCATGCTTTTCTGTCTCCTTTTTCCCTTTCCCTCCTCACTAGAGTTTTGCTTTCAACCACCACCTCCCTCAGCCTGCTCTCTTTTTCATCAGCCCCCTCCCTTTTCTTCCCCTTTACCCTTATTACTTCTTCCTTTCCTTCTGTCTACCCTCTCCTTTTTCTTTCCCCTTTCCTCTCTTACATCCCATAGGGTAAGTTAGATTTCTATACCTAACTGATTACGTTATTCCCCCTTTGAGCCACATCTGATGAGAGTAAGGTTCAAATAATGTTCATCTCCCTGCCTTCCTTCCCCCTACTATAATAGGTTTTTGTACCATTTCATATGATGTTATTTACCCTTGTCTACCTCCTCCTTTACTCTTCTCCTAGTATAATCCCATTTCACCACTTAATTAGATTTTTTATCATCACATCAGAGTCAACTTATATCCATGCCCTCTATCTATGTACACCCCTGTTAAATGACATGATAACAATACAGTTCTCAACAGTTACAAGTATCATCTTCCCTTGTATGAATGTTAACAGTTTGCCCTTAGTAATAACATGTTGCTGTTGTTTTTTTTTCTTTCCTATTTACCTTTTTGTGTCTCTCTTGAGTCTTTGTATTTGAAGATCAAATTTTCTATTGAGCTCTGGTCTTTTCATCAGGAAGGTTTGGAAGTGCCCTATTTCATTGAATAATTAATCCTGGGTTGTAATCCAAGGATCTTTTGCCTTATGGAATGTCGTATTCCACACCCTCCAATCTTTTATTGTAGAAGCTGCAAGGTCCTGCATAATTCTGACTGTGATTCCATCATATATAAACTGTTTCTTTCTGGCTACTTGCAGTTTTCTCTTTGACCTGGTAATTTTGGAATTTGGCTACAATATTTCTTGGAATCTCTTTCAGGAGGTGATTGATGGATTCTTTTGATGACTATTTTATCTTCTGGTTCTAGGACCTCAGGGCAGTTTTCTTCGATGATTTTCTGAAAGATGCTGTCCAAGTTCTTTTTTTTTATCATGGTTTTCAGGTATACCAATAATTTTTAAATTGTCTTTCCTGGACCTATTTTCCAGGTCATTTGTTTAACTAATGAGATGTTTTATGTTTTCTTCTATTTTTTATTCTTTTGTTTCTGTTTGACTGATTCTTGACATCTCATAAAGTCATTAGCTTCCACTTGCCCAATTCTAATTTTTAACAAATTGTTTTCTTCTATTAGATTTTGCACCTCCTTTTACATTTGGCCCAATTTACTTTTTAAGCAGTTTTTCTCTTCAGTAAGTTTTTGTGCCTCCTTTTCCATTTGGTCAATTCTACTTTTTAAGGACTTGTTTTCTGCAGTCAATTTTTATCCTTCCTTTTCCAAGCTATTGATTCTCTCTTGTATACCCCTCATTTCTTTTCTCAATTTCTTCTACCTCTCTTATTTGACTTTTAGAATCCTTTTGAGCTTCCAAGAAGGCTTTTTGGGCTTAAGACCAGTTCATATTCCCCTTTGAGGTTTCAGATGGGTATGTTGACAATGTTGTCCTCTTCTGAATTTGTGCCTTGATCTTCCCTGTCCCCATAATAAGAATCTGTGGTCACTGTCCTTTCTGCTTTTTGCTCATGCTGTTTGCCTATTTCCTCACTATCCTGCTGGAGTGCAGGGGGCACTGAACCAAGCTTCCTGTGCAAGGAGCCTGGGACCTGGTCACTAGGTTTGTTTGCTGGGGCCTCCGGTACTGGCAACTGGAGGCTGTAGGGTTCTGGCAGCTTACCTAGGGCCGAGCTGGGGTCAGCAACACTGGAGCTCTTGGGGTGGGGGTGGGGGCTCTGCTTACTTGGGCCTTGTACTTGAATGTTTGACTTCTGGAAGATGTCTGCCAGCCTGGAGCTGTGCCTCCTTGAGTTGTGCTTCCTGAAGTTGTGCTGAGACACCAGGAGATTTGGCTGGTGGAGAATGCTGCACATGCTGGTTTTCCAAGCTGATATCTACTAGTTCCCCTGCCTGTACTGAGGCACTTAGGTGTCCTGGTGTTGACGCTGGCCTGTTCCACCACCCTGGGGCATAGGATTTCCCCCTGGTTTGCTGAAATGCTTGCCACTGGCTTGCTGGGACACATCCCATCCTGTACTGCTCCCTCACCTCCAGAGCAAGAGGGGCCTTTCCCCTTAATCCCTCAAGCATACTGGGCTACAAGACTGCTGCACCTAGTCTTTCTGCTGGCTCAACTGTTCCAGGGTTTTTCCTGGGGTAACACTATCTGGGCTTTCAGAGGTCAATAAGGAAGGGTGAGAGTGACTTACTTCTTACTTCACCATCTTGGCTTCTGGAAGTAGGGAAATCTTTTTTCAGTTTTAAGTTGGGCTATATAATTTGAAGTCTTTCCACCGATATGATTCTGTGATAACCATTGTTGTTCAGTCATTTCAGTCACGTCTGACTCCCCCATTTGGGTTTTTTTTGGCAAAGATACTGGAGTGACTTGCCATTTCCTTCTCCAGCTCATTTTACAGATGAGGAAACTGATGCAAACAGGGTTAAGTGACTTGCCTAGGGGCTCACAGCTAGTGTCTGAGGCTATATTTGAACTCAGGAGGATGAGTCTTCCTGACTCCAGGCCTGGTGATCTATTCTCTGGGCCACCTAGCTACGATAACCATACTATCATGGAATTAGGGCTAGAAGAAACCTTAGAGACCAACTAGTCCAGGAGGACCATGGCCTGGTTTTGTATGGCCCATGAACTAAAGATTTTTTTTTACGTTTTTAATAAAATTTTGTTGTACCTAACTTCTAATCCAATTCCCTCATTTTATAAATGAGGAAACTGATGTCCTGAATGGTTAAGTGACTTACCTATGATCATGGACAGAAGATGGATCCTGCCCTCCTTGCTTAACTGAGAGGGCACTTGTCACTCTCCAGCTTCAAGATAATTCTTGTCTTTAACTCCAGATGTGGTGGAAAAACTGGTCTTAAAACCTACTACATTGAAAAACCAACAACTAACCCTTAGCTGTTTGACTGTTGCCACCCCATGTAGCAGCACTCTTATTCTTGCTACTTGTGTTCACCTGAGGCAACACTCCCACCTTATTTAGGGGGAGCAAACAAAGCACCTCAGTTTCTCCCTAAGTAACCTTCACTCTGGCTGTCAATGATTGGCCAATAATAGGTCCCAGCCCAAGCCTCGTTTGCGTTTTGTTTGGGTTTTGATGGCTCAGAGTGAATATAAACACAGTTGTTCCTATTCTGGCCATAAGCTCCCAGGGTCTTCCCCTCCTAGACTGATTCTTTTGGGAAGTCAGACTAGGCCATCTTTTGCTTCATTTCTTACCTAGCCTTTAATCCCTGAATAAATGGACAAACTGAGACCTGACAAAGACCCTAGCTTAGAAAGGCCAGGGTCTCCCACTGCATCTAAGGCCATAGCCAGGCTCCTGATCTGTCTTGCCACTGGATTCAGATGGCTCTGGAGGAGACAGTGAGGCTGGTGACTTTGCACAGCTCTGCCTCACTTAAATCCAGTTCACCTGCAAGTCAAGACATCACCCTCCTGAGTCACTGGTCCTCTTCAAGAAGGACAAACAACAACAACCACCACCTTTAAACCGCACACATCCAAACTTTCTTGACCTGGGGTCCTTGGATGCATTTCAGAGAGTCCATGAGCTGGGGTGGTGGGGGGGAGATCTTTATTTTTATTAGCCTTTAGTGTTCTTTGTAATCTTGTGTGTATTATTTTATGCAGTTATGCTCAGAAAGGATAGGCTTCCATGGGCTTCAACAGATAGCTGAAGAGGGTCCACGGGGTCCCTCTGACAAAGGAAAACAAAAGATTTTTCAAATAACTCAGGGCTGTCAACATTCCCTACTATTAGCTTCGCCTAACCTAGAAATGGGAGATAGGAAGCTGTGCTTATCCCAAATCTTCCCACGTATGTTCCCTCGAGGAATAGCTTTCATTTAGAAAGAGGAGGTAGAATCAGAACAGAGAAAGGTCCCAGGACCTCCTAAAATAAGACTTTCTAGCCTTTGAATGCTGATCAGAGTGATTGCTAGAAAGTGAGAGTGAGAGGCTAAATACCAAACCTCTGTCCCTTTCCTAAAAAGGGAAGCGTCAGAGGATGGGAAAAAGAAAGGAAGTGTGTATGTGCTTGCATGTACATGTGTGTATGTGTATATTATACATGTGTAAATAGTGTATATACATATATATGCATTCCAGCACTGTGTGCATGTGTGTATATATCTGTGTATATAAACATATATGCATATACATGTGTGTGTATATAGATATATATATAGATATATATACACACACATAGACACACACATATTTGGGTCTATCTGCACTCCCAGACATATATATATATATGTACACACATGTATATACATTATATAAACTCAATTCAGTTAGCACTTAAAAGTGATACAAATATTATCTGTAAAAAAATTTTTTTAAAAAAAACTGTAGTGTTCCCTGAACATGTAAAAAATTCAAATTCTCAAACTGTCAAGCTAAGTTAAGACTTTTAGATTTCTGTATGGACTAGTGGAGAGGGTTAGATGGCTTTTTCCACAAATATTTCACTAATATCTGGCACCAGTATAGTAAGTCTTATAGAGAAAGGAAGGCAGGAACTTTAAAAGAGGACCAAAGAAGTATTTAATGACCCACATACATAATGAGATTCAAAATACTGAGCTAGTCAAAGTATACAACAGTTTAAAATTTTAGAACCAACAAATAAAATAGCTTCTGGTCTTCTCAATATCTAAGGTCAATTTAGTGAATGAATTTAGTCCATGAACAGAGTAGCGTCCTAGTAGACCCTAGTAGATTTTAAGGGTATAACTGAATATAATGAAGGAAAGCGTTGTAAAAGATTCTAATTCAGTCAATTTGCAGAGCTTTACTTTTTAAATTCTTCCCTAAAAAGAAAAAAAAAGTGATTGCTGCATGGCTTCAAACCTACAGCATCATAAAAACAAAACAACAAATCTCTTAGCTATCTGACTGTCACCACCTAATGCAGAGCCCTACAATTCTTGCTACATTTTTTTTCTTGGACTCTCCAGCCCCCACCTGCTTTCTCCACCCCACCCCTAAACCCTCCCCACTATCAGCCTGTGCTCGACCTTCTTGGGTTAACAAGGGATGGAGACTGACAAAAATTCCACTCTCCAAAAGGTTCAAAGGCCAAGATTCTCATCAATTCTGATCCCCTGCCAGCTCTCAAGAATAGGTTCTGCAGAAAGAGCAGAGTACATCTTCTTTTGAAACTCTTGTCAAAGAAGGAGATCAAGGAGGAAAGGCAGATGGCAGGAGGAATGTTTGTGTTATTCCTCCTATCTCCCTACCACCCCCTACCCTGATGCAAAGGCAGTCAGAGACAAGTGCACCACGCATGGAGACTCAAGCTATTGTCTGGGTGGGGCACTTTGGGGAGAGGAAACTCCCATCATTCACTTCCTACAGCCTGCCCTTGCCCAGTCACATCAAAGCAAAGAAATAAAGATATGAGTGGGGGGGGTGGGTAGGCTAATGAGGATCTCTCCTGCAAAAGAGTCAGTGGGCTGAGGAATTTCCCATCTTTCAGCATTTAGAATTGGATGGAGGAGGGAGGTGATATTTTGAATGCATTATACTTTAATACATTAATATACATTAGTACACAAACTAATACATTATATGAATTCATTTGTATGAATGAGACAAAGGGAACACCTGGCAAATTTCTTGTTTTTAAAGCTGTCACCTATAGTTCTTATTTAGCAATTACTGGAGAATTATATGAAATATAATACCATTATATTGTAAAGTTAGAAAAATGGAAACGTAAAAAAGGTAAGGGCAAGCTAGCTGGTGCAGTGGATTGAATGCTGAGCCTTGAATCGGGAAGACTCATCTTTATGAGCTCACATCTGACCTCAGACACTTACTAATTATGTGACCCTGGGCAAGTTAACTTGAACTTGCTTGCCTCAGTTTCCTCATCTGTAAAATGAGCTGGAGAAGGAAATGGCAAACCACTCCAGTATCTTTGCCAAGAAAATTCCACATGGGATCGCAAAGAGTCGTATGTAACTGAAAATGAATGAATGGCAAAAACTTAGAAACATTTTCATATTGCCCCATGGACAGCTTTACTCTGACATGCATTTACCCCCTCAGCTGGACCTCTGTGTTCTGCTCACTAACCACATCATTTCCCCACCTTCCATTAGCAACTTTTTTTGAAACTCCCATTAAAGTCAGGCTCACTTATATCCTCGATCTTTTTAATTTTTTATTTATTTAATATTTTTAGTTTTCAACATTGATTTCCACAAGATTTTCAGTTACAAATTTTCTCCCCATTTCTACCCTCCCCCCCCACCCTAAGATGGCATATATTCTGATTGCCCCTTTCCCCAGTCTGCCCTCCCTTCTATCACTCCACTGCCCTCCCCTTATCCCCTTTCCCCTTACTTTCTTGTAGGTCAAGATAGATTTCCATACCCGATTGCCTGTATATGTTATTTCCCAGTTGCATGTAAAAACAACTTTTTAAAAAACATTTGTTTTTAGAATTTTGAGTTGCAAATTCCCTCCCTTCTTCTCTCCCTGAGGGAAGGCAACCCTCCTTGAGAAGGCAAGCAATTCAAAGTAGACCATATGTGTATTGTTATGCAAAACACTTCCATAATAGTCATTTTGTGAAAGACTAACTATATTTCCCTCCATCCCATCCTGCCCCCCTTTATTCAGTTTTCTTCCTTGACCCTGTCCCTTTTCAGAAGTGTTTGTTTTTGACTACCTCCTCCCCCAATCTGCCCTCCCTTCTATCATCCCCCCTCTCTTATCCCCTTCCCCTCTACTTTCCTGTAGGATAAGATACCCAGTTCAGTATATATGTTATTCCCTGCTCAAGTCAAATCTGATGAGAGCAAGATTCACTCATTCCCTTTCATCTGTCCCCTCTTCCCTTCCATTACAACAGCTTTTTCTTGCCACCTTATGTGAGATAATTTACCCTATTCTATCTCTCCCTTTCTCCTCCCAATATATTCCTCTCTCACCCCTTAATTTTATTTTTTTTAGATATCATCCCTTCATATTCAACTCATCCTATGCCCTCTGTCTATATATATGTATGTTCCTTTCAACTACCCTAATACTGAGAAAGGTCTCATGAGTTAAATGTAGGAATGTAAACAAATCAGTTCAACTTTATTAAGTCCCTTACGATTTCTCTTTCCCTTTTACCTCTTCATGCTTCTCTTGATTCTTGTATTTGAAATTCAAATGTTCCATTCAGCTCTGGTCTTATCATCAAGGATGCTTAAAAGTCTTCTATTTTATTGAAAGTCTATATTTTGCCCTGGAGTATTATACTCAGTTTTGCTGGGTAGGTGATTCTTGGTTTTAATCCTAGCTCCTTTGACCTCCAAAATACCATATTCCAAGCCCTTTGATCCCTTAATGTAGAAGCTGCCAGATCTTGTGTTAACCTGATTGTGTTTCCGTAATACTCAAATTGTTTCTTTCTGGCTGCTTGAAATATTTTCTCCTTGAGACCTGGGAACTCTGGAATTTGGCTACAACATTCTTAGGAGTTTTCTTTTTGGGATCTTTTTCAAGAAGTGATCAGTGGATTCTTTCAATTTCTATTTGGCCCTCTGGTCTTAGACTATCAGAGCAGTTTTCCTTGATAATTTCTTGAAAGATGATTTCTAGGCTCTTTTTTTGATCATGGCTTTCAGGTAGTCCAGTAATTTTTAAATGATCTCTCCTGAATCTATACTCCAGGTCAGTGGTTTTTCCAATGAGATATTTCACATTGTCTTCCATTTTTTTCATTCTTTTGGTTCTGTTTTATAATATCTTCATTTCTCATAAAGTCACTAGCTTCTACTTGCATCATTCTAATTTTTAAGGCATTATTTTCTTCAGTGGTCTTTTGGACCTCCTTTTCCATTTGGCTAATTCTGCCTTTTAAGGCATTATTCTCATTGGCTTTTTGGACTTCTTTTGACATTTGGGTTAGTCTATTTTTTAAGGTGTTATTTTCTTCAGTATTTTTTGGGTCTCCTTTAGCAAGACGTTGACTTGTTTTTCATGATTTTCTTGCATCTCTCTCATTTCTCTTTCCAATTTTTCTTCTACTTCTGTTATTTGATTTTCCAAATCCATTTTGAGCTCTTCCATGGCCTGAGACCAATTTATATTTTTCTTGGAGGCTTTTGATGTAGGCTCTTTGACTTTGTTGACTTCTTTTGGCTGTATTTTTTGATCTTCTTTGTCACCAAAGAAAAAGTCTGTAGTCTGAGTCCTTTTATGCTGCTTGCTCATTTTCCCAGCCAATTACTTGACTTTTGAGCTTTTTGTCACAGCGTGTCTGCTTTTAGAGTGGAGAGTGCTTTGTCCCAAGCTTCAGGGGTTTTGTGCTGCTGTTTTCAGAGCTTTTTCTATTCTGCAATGGTATGATACTCCTCTCCTGGCCTGTGCTCTGGTCTCTGAGTGCAGGCACTCCTTTTCTGCCATGTAACCACCAGGAGGACTCCCTCTCCACAGCCACCACAAGGCTCTGCCACACCAGCACTCCTCCTCCCCCAAGAACCGCCAACCAGGATATGACCCATATCCAAGCAGGGTAAAGCAAGAGAACCTTGTCTCTGTGCCAGCAAAGTGATCCTTGTACTCACACTCTGATAAGCCATTTGATTACCCCACTGAGTGGGCCTGGGGCTTTGGAGGCAGCCGTTGCTGCTGCTGCTGCCACTGCCACTGCAGCCACCTTGGATACCCCAGGGCTGCAGCTGAACAATGCGCTTCTCTCACCCAGATCCAGCAGTTTTCCCACTGACCTGCTCCTGACCTGCTCCATTGTGTATGATATTTGTGGGTTGAAAAGTCTGATAACTGCCACAGCTCAGTGATTCAGGGACCTGAGGCCTGCACCACCAGGTCTACTCCAGCCTGGTCTGTCCTGGCTCAGCCCATGCTGGGCTATGCTCCGCTCCCAGCACAGTGTAATAGACCCTTCCCAGAGACCATCCAGGCCATCTTGGCCTGGAGACCTGCTTTCCTCTGGCAACTCGTGGGTTCTGTAGCTCTAGAATTTGTTCAGAGCCATTTTTACAGGTGTTTGGAGGGATTTGGGGGAGAGCTTAAGCACGTCCCTGTTTTCAAGTTACCATCTTTGCTCCACCCCTATCCTTGAACTTTTACACAAGAGTACCTTTCATCTTGTCCCTTTGCTGAAATCTAGCTTTTTCCAGAAGCTCCCCTCCAACACTTCCCCTTTACTCCCATCCTCCAACCTCCACTTTTCACTATTTCACTGACCAAGGAAGAAGGGCCAAGCAACTCTTTGCTCCTAAGTGCCACTCGCAAACCACAGTTCCATTACCAGAAGAGTACCTCTTTTGAGGTCCGTGCCATCTATTTATATCACTTTTTCCACATCATCATGTCCCATCACCCATCAACCTGTCATCTACTTAGGCCTCTCTCATTGACTTAAGTCCCTGGTTTTCAGTTTGCTCTCCACCCTGCCACATGCTTTTATCCTCAAGGAATTCAACATATGTTTTGATGCACTGATACCCTTGCTTCGCAATTCCAGAGACTGTCTTCATTCTGAGGCTTTTCTTCCTCATTCCACATCAGCATCCCCCTGGCCTAGCCATACCCTGGATTTCGTCATCTCGTAGGAACCCTCTCCTTGTAAAAGCTCAGACTCACATCTCTCCCTTCTTTCATCAGCATTCTACTAAGTCTTATGGTGGGAGCATCCCCACCAATCACTTTCTCACCTCCTCTCTTGGGCTGCCAAGTGCACCTCCATCAAATGTGATAATGACAGTCTAAGTTTAAATTCTGGGCCCCTAATCACAGAAAGGAAAGGACCTCCTTCCGCTTGATTACTGGCAGATTAGCACATTGTTAAGGGAGAGGGGCCTTTCATGGGATCATCTCAGTCTTGAGACTTATGTGTGCTATTGGCTGAGGATCACAGAGCCTCTATTTACAAGAGTTAAGCATTTCCATATCTCCTGTGCTTGTTATGGTCGTTCAGTACCTATTACCTATTCTATATTGTCGATCTGCATGGAGTTAGTGCTTAGTATGGAGCCTGGTACTTAGTAGGTGCTTAATAAATGCTTATTGATTAATCAATTTATTAGTGGGCTAAAGATCATTGAATCAAATAACATATTATGTTAAAAGGTAGGGATCTTAGAGATGATCAATGCGGTGTAGTGAAGAGGGTATTGGACGTGGGTTCAAACCCCATCTCAGACATGTATTGGCTGTGTTACCATGGTCAAATCACTTAACCACTCTGTGCCTCGGTTTCCTCATCTGTAAAATTACGGGGTTGGATTCAGTGATCTCCAAGGTCTTGGCTAGCTCCAGCGATGCTGTAGAGAGAGAGCTGAACTGGGAGTCAAAAAGACCTGAGTTTGAATCTGGCTTTGGACACTGAGTAGCGGTGTGACCTTGTTCGAGTCACTCAATCTCTGTTGGCCTCACTTTCCTTGTCTGTGAAATGGGAGTCCTGGCGCCAGCCTCCCAGTGTTGTTCTGAGGACCACAGGAGGTGATCGTTGTGAAGAGCTTGGCGCAGGACCTGGCACAGGCATCGCCAACAGTGACCATGAATGTGCCGGCGTGGTTCTGAGTCATGAAATGTAACAGACTCTCCATAGGGAAGATGGAACCAGAGCATTCATTCAGACCCCAGAAAACCAAATCCATGAAAACAGCAAAGAAGTTTATGCACATCATCGCTGCGGCGCACCGCGTCCCAGAGCCTCCCCCTGCTCACGGGCAGCTGCTTCCTCTCTCTCCCTCCGCTCTGACTGCTCTGACGAGCTTCTTCCGTGGTGCCCCGCCCCTCCCACCTCTCCTGCCCCACCTGCCCAGCCAGCTGCTCCCACCACAGGCTTTGTGTGACTTTGGCTCACAGGTGACTTAAGCAGGTCACGTGGGCCTATTAATGGATGGGAAGGATCTTCAAATTTACATGGCCATTACAGGGCACAGTAAGCACTATGTAAATGTTAGCTATGATGATGATGATGATGGATTCCAGCCTGTTAATTTTTACACATAAAGAAACTGAAACGATTTATCCACAGTCACGTAAGTAGTTTGTGGCAGAGCTCAGAGTACTCCTTCCCCTCTACCAAAATTTATAATGTGCCATTGAACTTGACTAATCAATGCCTTTTTTCTCATTGAATAGGAGGCATTTTCCCTTGAATGGAATGTCCTGGCCCCAAAAGTAAGAACAAAGAGTAGTCAGCTTCCATGTTGAGACACCAACATCTACAGCCACACGTGCTTGTTTACATCCTGTCCAGTGTGGACTTGTTTCCATGGAGGTTAGGTGATGGAGTCAAACGTCGTGGGTTCTAATACCAACTCGGCCACGTCTTAGTATGTGACCTTAATCGAGTTCCGTGGGCTCTGTGGTCTCAGATTCCTCATCTGTAAAATTAGAAGATGCAGGAAATGTGCTCTAAGGTACCTTCCAACCTTAATAGTCTGTAATTCTAAGCTCAGGCTTAATGGAGCATTTTTTAAGGTAATGGTGAGCCATTGACTCAAGGGAGAATGGAACCCTCAACGTGGCCTAGTGAATACCTGGGTCAGGATATCATGAAAGGTTGACCAGGTTGGAACCTTTGAGATTATTTAACCCAAAACTTTTGTTTCATACATGAAGAAAAACAGCCCCAAGAGAGGAAATGATTTGCATACACTTAAGTACTCAACTAGAACCTAGAACTAAGTATAGAACTAGAACCTAGGTCTTACAGCTCCAAGTCCACTGCTTCTTCAATGATAGCGCTCATATAATCCAGTCACAATTCATGGTGGTGGACTATTGATAGCTAAGGGTGATGCTTTTTTTTTTCATTGTAGCCCATCTGGAGAATAATATTCTTATTCAGAGATATAATTAGGATTGGGCATCCAAGTCTTTATTCAGGGTACCAATATCTATAAGAGCCTTCCTTACAGCAGTCCTTAGGCTTATTAACTGTGTGCTATATGGCTACCCAGGACTCCAGACCAAGATTTCCATTGCAATCTTATGCCTCTCTTCTATATCTCACCTTCTCCTTACTTGCTGCTTTTCCTATTCTGTTTCCAGGGAGAAAGGGCACAAACGTCCCATGTCATGGGGATGCTAGATTCTGTGGCTATAGATTGCCCCCTTTTCCCTGTGGGGCTGCACCCTACTGGGACTTGTGCCATACCTTTCACAGGAGATTCCCAATTCAACAGCAATGTAGGTGCATGCCGACCAAGTTGAGATCTTAAGGCCTTCTTGAAGCCTGGCGAATTCTCTGCCCCACTTAGCATTAGACTGAATCTCCTCAGAGTTCCTACTTGAGCCTCTATCCTCATATATTTGGTACTTCATCTATGCTAAACTCAGGCCAGCCATGAAAATCAATTAGAACCAGGTGCTCTTAATCTTTCTGTGTGTGTGATGGACCCCTGCGGTAGTGTGCAGAAGCCTATGGATCCCTTCCCAAAAGAATGTCTTTTTAGTGCTTCAAATACATAGGTTACAAAGGAAACTGATGACACTGAATATAGTTATCAGTACACATATTTAAAGTTCACAGACCCCCAGTTGAGAATCCCTGAGCTAGAGGGTAGAAAGAGCTAAGAACTACGATGGCAGTGATAATATCTTACATCTGTAGTGTGCTATGGTTTTTAAAGGGCTTTCACATATATTAGTTCTATCACTTCTCCTCACAATAAACTCCACAAGATAAACTGGGCATGCTGCATTATCTCTATTTAATAGATGATGAGTATGAGGTGAGCCTTGAGTCAGGAAGACCCAGGTTCAACCAGCAAACCACTGCTTAACCTTTCAGTGCCCTAGGACTGGCTGCTCTCTAAGCTGCAGAGCAGGGAGGGGCTGATCTGCTTTGGTAGAGGGAGTTCTCTCATCCTAGAATTCCCTATGCCTATGAAATGACAGATCTGGTCCAAAAAGATAAACAAATAGATGAGGGAACTGAAGCCCAGAGAGGTTAGGCAATATGTCTGTCCCGTGACCAAGTAGGAACTGGAAGTCAGTTCTAATGTCACTACTCTGTGTGTGGCCTGGTTGCCCCAGCCCTTAAGAACATCAGAACCACTCTGTAGCATCCTAAATCTGAGTAGTGCAATTTTCTTTTGGAACAATGGGCAGCTTTCCGTGCTGGGAGTTAGAGGAGGAAAAAATAAACATTAGGGTATTTTACACACACACACACACACACACACACACACACACACTCACACACTCACACTCATCCTTCCCATCCCCCCCAAGAGCACTCTCTCACACACAATCCAGAAGTTTAATTACAATCCTCTTTCCACCGCTTGTTTCTCCAGATTTCTATCAGGAAACACATAACAGGATCTAGCTTGGGGTTTAATCATTGGCACCTGCCAAGGGAGCCACAATCCTTTTGGCAAATGTACCATAATTTATTATTGGGCTGATTCACTCACTGCAAAGCTTATCCTACAGAACAGGACCCTGCAGAGGTGGTCTCTGCCCAGTGGAATGCAGACTGGCATGCACATGCATACATACATGTATACATACAGTATATTGATAAGCCTACGACAAGCACATTCATTCAACAGGCATTTATGAATGAAAGGAAGGAAAAGGAAGAAAGAAAGCACGAAAGAAAGAAAGAAAAATAAAGTATCTCTTATGGGTTGGTAGGCACAAGAGATATAAAGAAAAAAAACTGAAGTCTCGTGTCAACGAGCCTACATCCTATTGGTAGGCCCTAAAAAGTTTTTTGGAGTTTTTTTTTCTGAGGCTGAGAGGAGAATGTTTATTCCTTTGTTGGGCAGGGAATTTTCCTCATTGAAACTAGCACTTATTTTGACTTTTCAACATACAGGCAAAATCCATTTATAAATGTTGATTATCACTAATGTATTCAGACTCTTCAGAATGCAAAGTATTTTTTCTTCCTACCACTGAGCTGTTAATGAGGTTCCATGCTGGTGATTAGCAGCCACCCTGAATAGCCAGAATACTTCTGAGAAACATACAAGACACCCCATCTTATCTTCCCTCCAAATAGCACAGGCTATTCTGAAGGATCCTATTTTGGCAGGATTACTGATAAACTAGATGGGCATCCTACTTGACTACCCACTATAAAATTCCAGTTCAAGATCAGAGTACAGGCTGGAGTTAAGAACTTTTCACAAACCCTGTCAGCATGTAGTCTAGTGGTATGTACAAAGAATCTAATTTTTCCCCCCACCTCAGTTTCTAGTGTATGTGTCTACATGTGTATGCATGTGTGTGATGGGGATCAGGAAGATGAGTCTTCCTGAGTTTAAATCCAGCCTCTGACATGTACTAGCTGTGTGACTCTGGGCAAGTCACTTAACCCTGTTTGCCTCAGTTTCCTCATCTGTAAAATGAGCTGGAGAAGCCCAGAGAGGTTAAGCTACTCTTGTAGCATCCTAAATCTGAGTACTGCAATTTTCTTTTGGAGTGCTGAGGCAGCTTTCTATGCTGGGAGTTAGAAGAGGAAAAAGTAAATCACCCCAGTGTCTTTGCCAAGAAAACCCCAAATGGGGTCACAAAGAGTCAGCTGTAACTAAAACGACTAAACAACAAACAACAACATGACATTCTGAAGACTTGAGGAAGACATGGAGAGTCTAAAGAAAGAGGAAAGGGCAAATACGTTTAAAGTAAAAGCCAAAACTAAATTCTGAGACTACACAAAACCAAAGTGTTGCACTAATTGTCATTTTAAGAGAATCAAATTGAAGCTCATTTCAAAGAATTGACCTTCTCCTGATGGAGAGGAGTACTTCACTTCTTGCCGACAGTTAAATGTTGTTTTCTCCAAAAATTTAGAAAATTGCTACTATTTACGGTCGTTTCTAGTGATAGCACGTCAGTGTGTCCAAGAAGCTACAGGTCCAGGTCAGATTCCCATTATAATATTAGCACAATGAATTCAGTTAAAAAAATAATGGAGAACCCAGATAATGAAGATGCTAACAGCCAGTCTCAGGGTAAAGAAGGAATGAAAGATTCATATGTGTAATGGTAAGCAAGATTGAAAAAGATAAAATCTGATGACAGCTGATATATACTCACACTGACTTGGTTTATGAACTTGAAAAGGGGGGGTTATTATGCCCAAGGCTATTGGTATGACAGAGAGGGGCTTGTTGTCAGGCAGCATGGAGGGCAGAGGCATGTTGGAAGGACAATTCCCTCAGTGACATAACTCAGAATACTCAGCGTCAAAATAAATAACAGGGAGAAACTCAATAAAAAACAATAATTCTCCTAAAAGTCAATCATGAATTATCTAGCTAAGGGATATTCCACTCATTTTATATTTACAAAGTTGCCATAGCCTTAGGCTACTCCTGGTTACCAGGGTTGAAGGACCATTACAGAGCAAACTCTGGAAAGTTCCATGCTTAATCATTAGCCAATACTTCTAGGGATAGCAAGCAGTGCTGATCTCTCTAGAACCCTCTAAGGAGAAAAAAATATAGGGAGGAAAAGGCAAATTGTCCTACTGGTCAGTGCTCAGGTTCAAATTACAAGGTGATAAGGTTCTGGAAGTGACACATACAAAGACAAAAATGAAACCATCCCTGATCTCAAGGTATTTATGGGTCTTTTTGGGTCAGAGAGTCTCTGTTTAAGACTGTTTAGGATCTGTGGATAGATTTCAGGGATCCCATGAAATTAAATAGGGAAAAAATTAAAGTTTTATATAATATATATGTATGTATATATATACATACATATATATATAAAACCTCTCTATATATTACCTATAACATAGATAGATAGATAACCTCTAACTGAAACTTTACATTTTCTTCAATTATTTCAAAATATTCTTCTGATAATGGATCTATATGTTTACCCAGACTGCCAGAGAGGGGTCTATGATGCCATAGAAGGTTAAGAATCCCTTTATTAAGGAGGGGGATACTATATGTACTCTCCACATATAAATACACTCCACACCAGTGGTGTCAAAACTTAAATAGAAACAGATCACCGCTGGCCCGAAAAGTGACTTAGGAAACCTCACATTAACATGATCTATGTTGCATTGAATTTTTATTCATTTTGTCAAACATTTTCCAATTATGTTTTAATCTGGTTATGGAAATGTTGCAGGATTGCGGGTCCCAAATTCGACAGTTCTGTTCTACCCACGATTTATTTTTGTTGTTAAGTCGTGTCCGATTCTTCATGACCCCAAGGACTATATTGTCCATGGGGCAAAGACACTGGAGTGGTTTGCTGTTTCCTTCTCTAGTGCATCACCTATCATCAGAATTCTCCACTATGACCTTGTTGGTCTTGAACAACCCTGCATGGTGTAGCTCATAGTTTAGTTGAGCCACACAAGCCCCTCCACCACAACAAGGTAGTGATCCAAGAAGGAACTCACAGGTATAGAGAGCACTGATTACTTGGGGAATCAGGAAAGGCTTGGAATAGAAGGCCACACCTCCAAAGACTCTCAGAAGTTTGAGAAGTAAAGGTGAGGAAGGAGAACATTCTAGAGCAGGGGAATTTGCTGTACAAAGCCACAGATATGCAAGAAATGGAATGTCCCATAGCAAGAATACACAAAGGGAAGCCAAAGGAAGTCAAATTAGAATAGGTGGGCAGGAGCTAGATTGTGGAATATATAGGTATATATAATATTATATAATATGCATATTATATACTACATAACAGGCTGAGGATTTCATATTTTTTTCCTTGAGGCCATAGGGAGCAATGGAAAGAGAGAGATATAAGGTTAGTGATGTTTATTAAAGTATATGTGTCAATTAGCCATTCCGTGATCCATTTGCTCTAGCCCTAAAGTGGCAGCCCCATTTAATATAGCTGGCCTGGAGACCTAACTTCCTGCTGTTTACAATGTGATATAGGTCCCATAAATGAGAGATTTATGACAACAACAACAAAAAAAAGGCAGGACATTGTTTCAACACTGAGTTAACTCACCCCCTGCCCATAACCAAAGGATCTTTATTCCCGAAAAGAAACCTACATGGAAAAGTCCTGAGAGTGCCCTCATGATTTTTGTCATATCTCTTGAAAGAAGGTACCCCAGGGGAAAATGGGAGATTGGAAGAAACTTGCAGTAACTATTCTTAACCCTGGAAGGGGGACCACATGAGCTGAGAGAAAATAATTCCTGGGAAACAGAAACTCAAACAGAAAAGTGAAACTGAAAGCCCGAGTACTTGACTATCACACTGGCAGCCAGTGGAGTCATCCACCAATCCATTGCCCAAGGCAGGCTGCACCTCCTTAGAACAATTTCTGACTTCGATTTCTTTGGATAAAACATTTGGCAAACCTGTTTATGCAAAGCCTCTCCAAACCTAGTGAGGATGGTTCCTGAAAAAGAAACATCTCATCAGTCTGTGCTCAAAGCCTTTTCATCTGGGACCAAAGCTGCCCTCAGGAACCCATGCTCTCTCCAACACAAGAATGAGCCATCATAGAAGGGTTTTACCACATATCTACTGGGCTAGAACACCCTGTAACTGCCCCAGCATCTTGGAACTGGAAGGCTGCCAGAGAGTATACATTGTGAAACCCATCTATATGATAGCACATGTCTTACATATAAGCAACTGACCCAAGATGATTTTTGGTTTTTGCGCTTGATGAAAAGGCAATGAAACACACCCCTAGAATCATCTCTTTTCTACCGGATCCCTGATATTGACTGTAGTGTTGCTCATATTTGGTGGCAAGCCAAGACATCAGGACAGTCACTTCAGAGGCTTCTTTTTTTCAAATTCTTTAGCTTCTTTAAATGACTTTCCAGTGGTGTGATATACAAGAGACAAGAATGATAGATGTTTTGAAGCTGAAAAACAGAATGAGGAGAGGAGGCCATCATGTGATTTTATACTTGTCATGAGAAAGGATTAAAATTGGTTCAGAATGGTAACTAAATTGTTTGTTTCTATAGTCATAGGAAAGGACCTGAGAAACCAAATCAACCCCCTCATTTTAGAGATGAGGAAACTGAAGTCCAGGGACATTAAGTGACTTTCCCCAGGTCACATAGCTAGAAAGTATCTAAGGCACTTACTAAGTAAGGATAACCAAGACTAAGGATCCCAACTTAGGTCTTCCTGATTCCAGGTTTAGCATTTTGTCCACTGGGCCACCTAGCTGCAAAATCACCAACACAATCAGAATGCCCCACAATTATTATTTAGCCCTAGTGGGGCAGCTAGGTGGCACAGTGGGTAGAGCACTGGCCCTGGAGTCAGGAAAACCTGAGTTCAAATCCGGCCTCTGATACTTGACACTTACTAGCTGTGTGACCCTGGACAAGTCACTCAACCCCGATTGCCTCCCCAAAATTCACTTCTTAAAGAGGTCTATTCACTGAATGGGCGTTACCTCACTCAAAGTGAGAACCTGAACCTGAAAAGACCTTAGTCTGAAAGGGGCCAGGGTCTGCTAATGCATCCTGGGCCATCATCTCCAGTCGTCCCGGTGAATATCTGGCCACTGGACCCACATGGCTCTGGAGGAGAAGGTGAGGCTGGTGACCTCTCACAGCCTTCCCTCACTCAGATCAGTCAACTCCAAATCACGTCATCATTTCCCTGACATCATGGTCCTCTTCAAGAACAAAAGACAAACACACACATAGATTTAGGCCTAGGACAAAACAAAAAGTCTGGTGTTTTTCATAGCAGGCCAATTCAGCAAGCTTGTGGCATAGGACATAGACTATGAGTCAGAACACCTGAGTTTGAATATGATCTCAGTCACTTACTAGTATTTAACCGTGGGCAAGTGCCTTAATCTCTCAAAGTTTAGTCTTCCTATCTATAAAACAATGAGAATAATTCTTGCATATTATTATTTAGTATTAATAATACTTGATTACAGGAATCCAGGATTGTTGTGAGAAAAACACTGTCTGCGTTCTCCCCATTAGAATATGAGCTCCTTGAGAGCAGTGACTGATTTACTTTTCTCTTCATATCCCTAGCACTTACCACAGTTGCCCATGGTAAGCACATAATAAATGCTTTACTCAGCCTTTCATCGATAAATGAGAGGGTTAGGCCATTTTTAGGTTGGAATATTGAGGCCTGGTAGGGATTTTAAGACCATTTGGCTGGGGAATTAAGCCCACATGCTTACAGTATTTCACCTTTCCCCCAATAGCCTTTTCTATTTTTCTTTCAGCTCTGGGGAAATTAATTAAACAAGCCAGCGCTAAGCTATTATGCATACTTGTCACATCACCCCAGAGACTAAATTAACCTTTGATGTAAATTGCTTATCCTTCTGATCCTTTATTTTTAGCACTGAAAATGTCTATTTGGCTTCTCGAGGCTTATTGGGATCCACCCTGGCTCTTGATCTTCGGGATCTTGGATTTTGGTCAGGAAAATCGAAAGCAATGACATTTCCTTTCCTGTTGGGAGAACCTGTCAACCCCAGGACCACTTGTTTTGGGGGTAGCTCTTCAGCCCTAGAGTCTAGGCCTCATGAAATTAGTCATCTAATCCAGGAGTTCTTAACCTAGAGAGTCTGTAGACCTCTCCAAGGATAGATTTTGGGGGATTTTTGACCTTGGATGAAAAAATATATACCTTTATTTTCACTAACTTCTAATTGAAATTTAGTGTTTTATTCAATTATTTCTAAACATTCTTTGTGGAAAAGGACTGGATAGTCCTTTACCAGATTACCAAAAGAGTCCATGACATACAAAAAGTTAACCCCTGATCTAATCCAATGTATTCCACCAAGATTTGGCCCAGGATCCGCATTCCATAGGTTCATTTACATATTGATGTCACTTAAATATAAGATATTTATCGCTATATAAACTGTGCACTTTATCTCCATTCCATTTTTTTGGAAAAAGTTTTTATTACAGTTATCTTGAAGGTTTTTGTTTCTTGGCTTTTCTCTTCTTTCTTCCTTCTCAGTTTCTCACTATCACTGACCCAAATCTCTAAAACCTTAACTGTGCTTTAGAGATGAGATAGACATGTTGAACCAGGGAAGAACTGAGGTGGGATAGTGAGGGTTTCCAAAACACTTTCCTGGACTATCAGGCTGAGATCTAATTCTGAGTTTCTAAAGTTTTCTGAAAAAACAACAAAAGGAAGGAAGGAAGGAAACAAGCATTTATTAAGCACCTACTATGTGCTGGGCAGTGTATTAAGCACTTTACTAATATTTCATTTTGTTCTCACAACAACCCTGAGAGGTAAGTCCTGTTATTATCTCCCCATTTAACAGTTGAGGAACCTAAGGTAGACAGAAGTTAGGTGACTGGCCCAGGATCTCACAGTTAGTAAGTGTCTGAGGCCACATTTGAACTCAGCTTTTCCTGGTTCCAGGTCCAGCTCTCCCCTGCACCACCTCCACTGTCCCTAGGTGGTGCTGTTGTGATTCAGTCATGTCCTACTCTTCATGATGCCATTCGGGGGGTTCTTGGCAAAGATATTGGAGTGCTTTTCCACTTCTTTGTCTAGAGGATCAAGGCAAACAGAGATTAAGTGACTTGTCAAGAGTCACACAGCTAGTAAATATCTGAGGCCAGATTTGAAATAGGTCTTCCTGACCCCAGACCCAGTGCTCTCTCCACTGAGCTGCCTGGCTGCTTCTTAGACGGTACCACCCTAGCATATTAAGGTTGCTCCCATAGTGCCCTATGTTAGAGAGAGGCAGAATGGTATAGGGGACAGAGATCCGCCCTCATAGTGAAGATGACCTAGCTTTAAACGTCACTTAACATCTCTGTATCCTATACAACTTTCCGAGACTATAAGTTGTGAACAAAATGCCAATGTGTATTGGTAGAAGGAATTTTGTGGGAAGACTGGGAGTTCTTTATATTAGTGGGATCACAGGTCCAGTCCCTATCCCTACTAAGTGACACAGTGGATAGAGAGCTGGACCTAAAGTCAGGAAGACCGAAATCTCTATCTAGCCTGATACTTGGTAGCTGCGGGACCCTGGGTGAGTCACTTTGTCTTGGTCTGCCTCAGTTTCCTCATCTGTAAAGCGGAGATAATAATAGCACCTACCTCCCAAGAGTGTCATGAGGCTAAAACAATATTTGTAAAGTGCTTTTGCAAACCTCAAAACAACATATGAATAAGTTATTATTATTTAAGGTTTTGCCTGGAAGGGCTCCTACAGATAGTCTATTTCAACCCCTTCATCTCACAGTCTAAGAAATGGCTGATGGACACTCTTTTTTTCCTGCCAAACATTCAAATCTCCATGCATTCAGTGTGTGTTTGAAACATTCAGTTTCAAGAATTAACACTTCTACTTCCAGCTGACATGATTTCCTAAAGGTTATTAGGTAGAAATGACCTGACTTTTTGTGCCTCATTTTCCATATTTCTCAAAGAATAAGCCCAAATCTCCCCAAGTGCAGAGACAAGGTGTTTTTTCTAGAATTTTTTCTTATCTTGCGTCTCCCTAAGGGATTCTCAGAAAGGTGTCATAACATGAATTTAGGGATATACCGGGAGCACGCTCATACGTCTCCATTGACCCATGAGGAGTAAGCACAAAATGAACAATGTACTAAGAAAGTCTGTGAATATGTAGGGGAAATGCTTCAGCCTGAAGAGCCCTCCTTCCATCGCCATTTTTGAAAGATGGTTCAATTTCGAAAGCCTACAGGAATTATAAATCTATGCCAAAAAGATGTCAGAGAGTCAGATACCAGTGTCTACGTCTAAAGGCGCCTCTAGGTGTGTTCCCACGTCCAGATTATTCCCAATACAGGTAGCTGGGGAAGATCCAGGTTCAATCTAGGAAATGACCTTTTCCCACTTTTTTGTGCTTCCTTTACCGAGCTGTTAACTCTTTTTTCATGATTCTCTTGCATAACTCACTTTTCCTCCCAGTTTTTCTTCTGCCTCTCTCATTTGACCTTTTTGAACTCTTCTAGAAGGTCTTTTTGGGCCTGAGACCAATTTCGTATTTCTCTTTGAGGCTTTGCGTGAAAGTGTTTTGACATTGTTGTCGTCTTCTGACTTTGTGTTTTGATCTTCTCTGTCATAGTAGCTTTCTATGGTTAAGGTTTTTTTTTTGGGGGGGGTGCTCATTTTCTAGCCTATTTCTTGATCTTTAAAGTTGAATTCTGCTTCAGGTCTACAGGGGGCATTGTACTACATTTCTTGCACTGGGAACCAGGGGCCTGGACATTATCCTACTGTGCTGAAGTCTCTAAGCCTGAACACTCACCTACTGTGCTGGAGCCTCCTGGTCTTGTGGCTCACCTACTGTGCTGGGGTTTTCAGACCTGGTAGTACTTACTGTATTGGGCCTGGATACTCGCCTGTTGTGCCAGGACCTCTGGGGCTGGTGTCTCGCTTGCTGCATAGGCATCTAGAGGCCTCACGGTGGGCCCACTGTGCCACTGGCCTGCTACACTGGTGCCACAGGGTCTCTGTTGCTGACCTGTGCTGGAGCTAGAGTCTCTCGCTGCCCTTGCCCAGACACTGTCTGCCCTGAGCTGCACTTTCCTGAGTGAGACAGACCTTCCTTGCGGTCCTTCTGAGTTGTCTTAGGCAAGAAAATTGTTTCACTCCATCCTTTTATAGATTCTGCCGCTCTAGAATTCATTTTGAGGAGTGTTTTTAAGTTGTTTGGAGGGGATTTTAGGAGAACTCAGACAAGTTCCTGCCTTCTCTACAGTATCTTTTTTTTCTCTCTTTTTTTTTCTCTCCACTATCTTGGCTCTGCCTCTAAATTAATATTTAAATTTGTTACAGAATTTATTATAGGTTTACTTATGTGGAACACACCATTTTCAGACAATGCTAGATGAATGGGGTAGCACTATATCATGAATCAAAGACAATAGATCATCCTAAAAGATAAGCAAAGAATAAGAACCTTGATTAAGTGCTCACCTTTCTTCTTCTTGTTCAGTCATGTCCAATGTGACCCCATTTGAGGCTTTCTTGGCAAAGATACTGGAGCAGTTTCCCATTTTTTTCTCCAGCTCATTTTACAGATGAGAAAACTGAGGCAAGCGTAGCTAAGTGACTCACCCAGGGTCACACAGCTGGTAAGTGTCTGAGGCAGGATTTGAACTCGGGAAGATGAGTCTTCCTGACTGTAGGCATGGCACTCTCCATGCTGCACCACCTTGCTTGCCCTTACCTTTCCTATCCCTCCATTTTTCTAACTTTCCAATATGATGGCATTGTTTTCACATAATTCTCCAATGATTGTTAAATAATAACCATGGGCGATATCTTTAAAAACAAGGAATCTGCCGGTTTTCCCCTTTTGTCTCAGTCCTGCAAAGAAATCCACACAGGTTCATGTGATACCTGAGCTGATTGGGATGGCAGCTAAGACACCTGCCAGTGCTCTGGGAGTAAGAAAGACGAGACAAAAGCAGTTGAACGAAGCCGATGAATATCTCAAATTAACTGCACCTACCTGTGTGTGCAGTCTCTACTCCCCTAGTCTGATACCTCTAGAAAGAAGGGAGGAAGCTGCTAAAAGTTTGCAGTTGGATTGATTTCTTGTCATTGGGGGGCTCAGCTACTAAGACTCTCCTCAAATACCACTGCTGTTGCTCTGAGATATAGCTCACTATCATTCCTTGAGACTCCATAGAACAAACTTTGGATTTTCAGGAATAATTGGAAGTTTTTCCTGAGGAACAGCAGCCACCGTATCAGTCCTTCCTTCATCCCATTGGTAGAATACTGGGAGTGCAGAGATAGACAATAATTTCTCTTTCTAGACTAGTGGTTCTTAGCTTGAGATGCATGAACTTTTAATAAAAAATTTTTTTGATAAACATATTTCAATGTGATTGGTTTCCTTTGCAAACCCATGTGTTTTATTTGAGGCAGCTAGTTGGCACAGTGTTAGACTTAAAGTCAGGAAGACTTGCATTTAGATCTTGCCTCCTACACTGGCTGCGTGGCCTTAGGTAAGTCACTCTCTATGCCTCAGGTTTCCTCATCTGTAAAACAGCACCTATCTCACAAGGTTGTCATGAAAATCAAATGAGACGTGTATTAATATAGGTATATTAATGTATAATTATTATATGATAATTTATGTATATTAATGGATGCTTGTATCTATTAATACCTAGAGGGCTTTGTAAACCTTAAGGCACTCTAGAGATGATGGTTATTTTCACCATTATTATCCATTAAAATCATTATTCTGAAGAGAAGTTAAGTACTCTTGCTTTAGGCATTATTTTCCATTTAGCTAAAAACGAATTATGCTTTGAACGAAGGTTATGTCTGTCTACGAAAGGAATCAAAGGGAAATTCCATCCATTTATCCGTTCCTTGATATTCATTCGACACACATATACTAACTTCTATGTGAGAGGCACTATGGTAAGCACTGCGAGAGGACGCAGAGAAACTCGTGTTCCCCTCACAGAGGTTGCAGTCTAATAGGGAAGATAGAATAGCCTTTCCCATTCCCTTAGCTGTCAACTGCCCGCCCTTCTGAGATCAGCCTTCATATACTGTGCACGAATCTTCTATGTGTCTGGCTATTTCTATATTGTCTTCCCCATTAGAATGTGTTTTCCTTGATGGCAGGTACTGTTTTTGCCTTTCTTTGTATTCTCAGCAATTCATAATAATAATGATAACACTAGTGATAATAATTAATAATAATAGCTAGCATTTATCTAGAACTTTAAGGTTTACAAATACTTTTAAAATATCTCACTTTTTAGCATGGTTCTTGGTACATAGTTAGGGATAGAGACAGTGTCTGGACCAGTGATTTCATTGGCACAGGGAATTCTTAAATTAGGAAACTTCCTCTACCAGTGCAGGCCACAGCCTTCTGTTATAGTCTTATTGAGAGCACTGAGAGGTTAATTGACTTGGTCAGGGTCACAGGGAAAATATGTGTCAGAGGTAGGACTTGAACCCAGCTCTTCCTGGTTCCAAGACCAGCTCTCTTTCCACTCAACCAAGGTGCCTCTGGCATGTAGTAAACACTTCATAAATGCTTATCGATTGAGGAATTAATTGCTAAGGCCTATATGTTTAAAAAATTAGAATGTGAACCTGAAAATAAAAAGGTATAAGGTTCCTTATGAACTTAGGAAGATTATTTCTAGTTAGGAAAATCAGGGAAGACTTCACAAAGGAGATGGCATTTAACCTGGGCTCTAATCATTGTAAGAACTCAGCTTCGCGGTTTACAAAGTTCTTTCAACAGAGTACCTTCTACTCTTATGAGTTAGAAAACACAGGCATTATTAACCTAATTTTGTAAAGAAAGAAAAACTTGGAAATATCATATGACTTGCCCAAGTCACTATCACTGATAAATGGCAGAGACTTGAAACCAGATCTTCCAACTCCAAGTACTGGCCTGTCTCTATTACTCCAAACCACCTTGAAGGATGGTAAAAATCAGACAAGCATAGCTTGAGGACACACCAGGGAGAGGGAACAGCATCAGTCATTACAATATGTTGAGATGCAACACCCAAATACAAAGACATCTGATTTTTTCCCCCAACTAACGAAAGTCTGCTCTTTATCATTTTAAATTGTAATTCAAACATTTGTAATCTGGACTCAGTATACCCTGTTTCTGCTAGTACAAATCACTATACCATTGTGTGTTGTTGTTCCTGAGTTGCTATAGCCAAAACATGTTTCTCTCTGCAAATCAGGGTGAGCTTCTTCAGGCTATTAGACTGGTACTTGGATGATAGCCACACAGTACATTACGGGGTCCATACTCACAAACTTTCCTGTCTGAGCTTTTGGTCTGCTGACATAGTCTTTAAGAACCAATGTCTCTCATGATGGAAAATGCTATCCACATTCAGAGAAAGAACTATGGAGTCTGAATATAGATCGAAGCAGACTATTTTCTCTTTTTTGTTTATTTTTTTCCTGATTTTTTCCTTTTGTTCTGATTTTTCTTTCACAATATGACTAATGTGGAAATATTTTAGTACAATTGTTCATGTATAGCTTATATCAGATTGCATGCCATCTGAAAGAGGGCAGAGGGGAGGGAGGAGGAAAAGTTTAAAATTCAAAATCTTATAAAAGTGAATGCTGAAAACTAAAAATAAATAAATGAATAAAGAAATGCGGGGAGGGGGAAAAAGGTTAATAAAAAGAACCAGTGTCTCACTCTGTGCCATGATGAGACATGAGTAGGACTTTACTGAAGAATAATGTGTATGTAAAAGAGGAAGAAGCAGTTAGATAGCACAGTAGATAGACCTCTAGGCAGAGTCAGGAAAACTTGAGTTAAAATGCTGCCTCAGACACTCATTAGCTGTGTGACATTTTAGTTGGGTGAATTGTTTAACCTCTTTTGGCCTCAGTTTGCTCATTTGCAAAATCAGTAAATTAGAGCACCTACTTCCTGTAGCTGTTGGGAGGATCAGATGAGATGTATATAAAGCATTTTTCAAGTTGGAAATGTTATTTAAATGCTAGTAATGATGGTTAACCTGATAATTCACTGAAGTGTAAGACTGATAAATCAAGAAAGCTACTGTTCACCCAATAAGTAAAAGTTGTTCTCTTTAATATATAACAGGATGACAGAGTAACCTGATCTTTGTGTGTTTTCTAGGCTGGAGCAGGAAATACAGACACTAGAAAGTGAAGAGTCCCAGATATCTGCCAAAGAGCAAATCATCCTAGAGAAACTAAAGGAAACAGAGAAATCTTTCAAGGACTTTCAGAAGGTGAAGAAAATATAATATATAAGAATATTTCCATCCAGAAAGAAGTATGAAATCAGGGAATCTCAAATTCAGAATGACCCTCAGAGGCCATTAGTCCAGTCATGCATCCCCTTCAAAAATACCCAAGTGGTAGATATCCTTCAGTGTAATTTTATTATTAAAATAAAGAAATATAGTAAAACCTCACCCATTATGGATGTTCGAAGAGAAGTCCAGTCTACATTAGGGAAAAGTCTGAATTAGATAGGCTATTGTTTTTTTTTTTTAAAATTCAATTTTAAAATTACTTGCTGTTAATAAACTATTTTAAAGTGGCTATCTGGCCTGGCCAGATTTAATAAATATATCAGAGATTCAGGTAATTAGCAACATTTACTTGAACTCGAAAATCTGTGTTCATAGAGAATCTCCTGAGTTAGAACTATAGGGTCTCTAGTGATCCGCCTTTTCTTAACATCCAAAAAAACCAATTCTCTAAAGAAGTTAAATATGCCCCACCTTGCTATTCTAGATGGAGCAAGGCAAGAGGATGATGCCAGGGAGTTAAATCACAGCTTCATTTCACTTCCCAAAAGGGGGCAGGGGAGTAGGCCAGCTGGAAAAATTGTAAGGTAGGCCAAGTTTGTCTTTGGCCTTTCTGTCTCCTGACCCCATAAATTCAGCACCCCTATACTTCTTTCTTATTGTCCAAAGCCCTCTACTCTACTGACCCACCCTGGCCTGCCCTCCCTTAAATGGCAAAGAAAAATGCTCTAAATTACCCCTTGTTATTTCCTCTTCACATTCCCAATAAAACCTCTGTGTATCTCTTCTACAAAAGCAAATTCATTGAATAATCCTACAGTAAGTCATAAATGAATGTTCTTTTTAAAGCTATAAATTAGATTTTTATTTTTACAAGCCTCCCACCCTGCCTTTCCCTTTCCAAGTTAATTTCTTTATCAGTCCGAATTTATCTCTAATTAGTGAAATTTTGGGCAGTGGGAGGAAGATGTCTGAATGCAGGGGGCCTTTTCCTTAAATAACATTACTCCACTCATTTCACCTTTAATGAAGGCCCTGGGTGAAGGGAAAGGAAAGCAAAGCTTTTAGTCCTTGGCTTTCAAAACATCCAGGCCATGGGTACCCACTGCTAGAAAAAATGAACAGGGGCTGCTGCCACTTTATCAATCCTGGGGTTTCCAGTGATCCTAAAAATGCTTGACTTGACTGTGCAAAAGTAATGCAGACATTTACATAAAGTTCTAGTTATTTATGCCTCATTTGCATGAAAAACTGACTATTTTGTATGTAAGCCTATGCAAATGTACGTCAAATGGACGTTTTGTGAGGGTTATTGGATTCTGATTCTGAATTGTTCCCGTACACTATGTTTTCACATAGTGTTGCTCATTCAGCACAACAGTCATAACTAAAAATTAAATGAGAGAAAGTATTCATAGGCCAGTTAAAAACCATTCCAGACGTTCAGTTCCAAGCCGTATCAGCATCTCTTTTATTAAGCTTTTGTCTTTCACACAGAATCCCACCTTGACCATGATATTGTAAGACATCAATCACCCTCTCTTACTGAGTGTGAAAGTAAATGAATGTAATCCCTGCTCCCTGGCAAGCTGAGGTGCTAGATGGCTTGAGTTAGGAAATTCTAAGCCACCGTAGGGCTAATGGCAACCAGAGGACAATTCTGAGTCTGGCACCAATCTGATGACCCCCAAGGAGCAAGGAGATATCAGACTGCCTAGGGAGGGGTGAATGGCCCAGGTCAGACATATGAGCAGGTCAAGGCCTCTGTGCTGATGAGCATTGGGATCAGCCCATGAGTGGCCACTACACTTCTAACCCAGGCGAAAGAAGGAAACCAGCTTCAACCACAAATAAATAAAAACAACATAGGCAACTCATTGGAGTTATTTCCTAGGAGATAACATTTGTCAAGTACTAGCACCCATTAAAATTCTAGTGAATCTATGGTGAATCTAAGAGAAGTAAGGATTGCATGAAAAGCCCTGATGTTCGCCAGAAATGTAATGGTTTGCCCCACTTTTGTTTCCACAGAGCTTTTCCAATGCAGATGGAGGTAAGTGTTTTGTTTTTCTGCTTGCTTTAAAAAAATAAAAAAAATGTTTAGATTACTCTCAAATGAACTCTAAATTTGTTGAGTGGGAGGGAAAAGTATTGCTTTGGTACGATTCATGAATGAGTAGCCATTATGGGAAGATGTGATTTACTGGTTCGAAAGAATCTTGGGATGAAAGAAAACAGCTGTACCTGGAATGCAGCAAAATGTCAGAAAGCCTGTGGGGGGTGGCTTTGAAGTTCCCAGTATATCTCTTTGGAGGGAATTTTAACTTGGCTTAGGTTATTTATGTACTCCTCTGGGCCACAGTTTCTGATCTGCCAAATGAAATTAATAGCCTCTTCCACTGTCCTTGTCCTCTCCACCCCACTGGGTATAGGGAACAAACTGAACAATTCCCACGGACTGCTTGAGCTTCTCCTGAAAAGTACTCACCAAATATAAGATTATGGTCTTAATGGCATCAACCTCTGTTATCATGATTATAGTTATCATATGCATTTCGGAGTATTTTAGTCTCCCAGCCCCCAAAAATATTTAGTAAAAGCTCTCTGATGTTCAGTATGGTGTGAGCCTTTTCTAAGGCTTCCTTTTTTCCCCTTCTTTGCATCAAAAAGTCATATTTTTAACATTAAAGGCATTTGAACCAGGCAAGGACTTAAGCTCAATTCAAAGGGTTGAGGCCTTAGGAGCAGCCACCAGGTTCTGCCTCTTGATGTTCTTCCCAAATTTTGAACTAGGAGGAACAAACCACTTCAGGGAGCCCCTGCCACTTCTTTTAGGGCAAAGCATTAAATATCCTTAGTTTGTCATGTGAGTGTTATAAATCATAAGCTTTAAAGATGGACAGGCCCTTAGAGAGCATCCAGCTCCCTCATCTTACAAAGGAGGAAACTGAGGTCCAGAGAAGGTTATGATGCTAGAAAGGACCTTAGAATCCATCCAGTCCAATCCCGTATCTTACAAATGAAAACCAAGACTCAAAGAGGTAGTGACTGGTCCAACGTCCCACAACTAATAACTTGCTGGAGTTAGGAATTGAGCCCACATCCTTTTACTCTAAATTCACTCAGGGTTCATTCTGCTGCACCATGCTGCTTATGCGTTTTGTCACCCCTCTTCTTTTTGTTCTCCCCTCTTCACCTTTCCTGGGGACCTCTAAATCCCCTCAACCTTTTCCTTTCTCTCCCATTGGGGTTTTAGGAAGGAGTGTGTGTAGGGTAGAGAGGAGAACACTCAACTGGTGTTCCCAGTTCTTTTCTTTACCCTATCTGAGTATGTCATAAAGCTCTGATAAGTGAGTAGTTTTCAATGTTCACAAAATGCCTTTTTCCAAGTTTTGGAGATGACTATAAAGTAAATTTCCTCTGAAATTTATACACGTGTAAACATATTTACATCAGCCAGCCTGCTACTTACAAGCGAGCCTATTTAGTCAATATAAAAGCATTTATTAAGGACCAATTACATTATGCTAGTCACTGTGCCAGACCCTGGGGATACAAAGACAGAATCAACTGGGGAGAGAAAACTTATCCACATATAAGTAGAAAGATTTCACACAGAAGCTATTGAAGAGGTAGATGATCTTTGGAGTCCTGAAAGAATTCAGGGGCCAGTGGTTCTCCTAGACAAGAGAGCTTTATTGTCACAAAGGTGGTGGGCTAGTCCTTAGGAGCACTAGCAACCTCAGATAAGACAGGGGCTTAATTTTATACCCAAGTTTTGGGCACTCAGCTAGGGGTGGGGGGTATACTTCTACATGGGCAGTTAACCACAGGGAAGGATGTCAGGAAAGGGGAAGCAGATGCGTAAGGGGAGGCAGGAAAGGAGATACAGGTATATTGGGTACTTTACAAAACAGTTCAGGGACGTGGTCACAACGCAGGGAACTTAACTTGCAACATTCAAAGATACGGGCGCAAACCATAAGGGTTAGTCATGTACACAGAAAATAACAAGGTTTTCTTGTCAGCAGATAGAGCCCCCTGTTACTGGGCAGATTTAGATTTAGACAGGGCTCTCATTGTTGCTGGGCAGAAGTCAGCCACATCATTATCATCAGAATACTTTTTTATGCTGTTTGGAAACTTTCAAATAAAAAATTCATAAATCAACTATGGAAATGAGATTTAGAATGCATCTGCTTTTAATCCAAATATGTTAATCTATTAGTGTTTCTGCAAGTGCAAGTGTGGAGACCAAGATGTTTTCCTTGATTCTGTTGCTACCTTCTTCCATGACCTTCGGCAAGGCGCTAAATGTCCCTAAGTTGATATGTGATGATTATGGAGGTCAGTGAGTTCATGGTCACGGAATATTTAGGGACACCAAGATGTAAAATTCAAAATAGACTTTTTTTCTCAAACTGAGAACTCCCAGCTTCTTGATGCTCATCAAGCTCTCTTTATTCTATTCAATTCAAATTAACAAACATTTACTAAAAGCCAGCTATGGCCCAAATAAAGAAAAGATACAGATTAGGCTTTCGCAAGGAGTTGACAATCTAATGGAGGAAAGGAATACATCAGATCATTAGGACGTGAGGGAGAACGAGATAAGTGCAAATGAGAGGTCCAGGGAAGGTGAGAAGGACCAGAGAAATGAGAAATAAGCTTTCCTTAAGATGGCATCTGAGTTGGGCCTTGAAGAAGGAAAAGGCTTCATCAGACAGAGATGATGAAGGCTTCTCCAAACATAATCACAGAAGCATCTTAACAGGATTATTAGAATGAAGGATTCAGAGAATTGTGCAAAAATTGATGTGAACGGATCCAGAATAAAACAGGAGGAATGAAGAGAAGAACTTACATGATGTCCAGAATGGTGTAAAGGAGGAGAACATTGAAAGACTTCAGATCTACAATCAAGACAATGACTAGTTGTGATTTCAGATGACTGGTACTAAAGCATGCCACTCACCTCTCAGCAGAGAGAGGACTATAAATGCAGACTGAGGCATACATTTGTGGATGTGGCCGAAGTGTTGATTTGTTTTGCTCATCTGTGTTTATTTGTTGCAAGGGAGGTTTCTGTTTGGGGGGGAGAATCATTAACAGGTATTAATGATGTTTTTATATATGCAAGAGCATCAGTGAAGCATTTAAAAAGAAAAAAAGGGAAAAATTATTAGGACAACAGTGTGTGAAATGGATTAGAGAGGAAAATAGGTTGGAAATAGGAAGGCCAATTATGGGTCTATTACAGCAACCTAGATGAGAAGAGATGAGGATTTGAATGTCGGTGATTGCAGTGAGAATGAAGAATATGGGGTAGATAAGGGCTTAGGGAGGTATAATCATGAGATTTGGCAACTAATTGGAACGATGGTAATTACTAGGTTGTAAGCCTGGGCAGCAGTGAGAACAACGTTGTCTTCAGCAAAAAATAGAGACATTGGAGGAGGAGCAAGTTTGGGGAAAATCAAATTCAGTTTTTGGCCTGTTGAGCTTATGATACCAGTGAGCACTAAAATGCTACATTGCCTTTAATCTGCTTTTAAATGGCCAATCTGGGTTAAGATTATTTTCTTTTTGTAGTTAAATCAATAGTACCGTTCATTTTTTTACTGCATGTGTAGTCAGATTTGCTTGGAAGGTTTTGGAGGAAAGTAAGTGCCCTTCAAAGAATGCAATAAGTGTTTAGGTCACAGTATGGCCTTGGGCAAGAGACAATAGATTAGTTCTCTGAGGAAGAATGGAATTCTAGAATAGTGAGGCTTAATACTTTCATCCCTCAATGATTCAGTAGTTCTTAGGGAGCTGAGGTAATCTTGGATCCAACTATTTCTTATAATTAACAACATTTCTGTGTTTTAAAACTTTATATGAAATAATCATAGTTTGGGAACTTTAGGAGAAAGCACCCAACTTCTGAGACAGCAGTCTGAAGCCTGCCTCGTGCTATGACAAAGCAAATGCATTCATCTCCATCTAATTTGGCCAAGTTTGTGCTTGTATGTGTGTGTGTGCATCCACATGTGTGCACACAAACACATATGCACACGTGCCTTTATTCCATCATACAAAATGAAAGATCTTCCCTTTTAGGTCGGCATGAAGATAAGTAGCTGAAATCAACTCTCATTTTAGAGCAGCTTCCAGGACATTTGACATGGATCTCAGGAAACCACAAATCAGTGGATCATTCCTGTACAGATCATGATGGTCCAAGGTTCTAGAAAGTTAAAAACTAAAGTCACAGACGAGTTTCTCCAGAAACTGGCTGTTTCCACTGTATAGCATATGATGCCTAGAGGTGATGCGCATTTTTATATATAAACATTTATGTTGCACATTTATATGGTGTTCTGTGTATCCTGTACTTATTAAAAAACTAGGGTGTTGTACTTCACATTATCCCTATATTAAATGCCATCTCATAGGATCCTGCCTATAGTTCTATAATGTGAGCATTTTTTTGGATCATGACTCTGCTATCTATCCCTACCAACAACATCCCTCTCAGCTTTGTGTCATCTATAGATCTGACAAGCCTACAGTCACCTCCTAGTTATTGACAAAATATGTTGAATGTAACAGGGGCCAGGATAGTTTTGTGGGACTATTTAGTAATCCCCTGCCCTTAGCACAGTGCCTGGCACATGTAAGTTCTTAATAACTGCTTTTATCTTTGTGTTTCTGTGTGTGTGTCTGTCTGTCTTTCTGTCTGTCTCTGTCTCTCTCTCTCTGTCTCTCTCTCTCTGTCTCTGTCTCTCTCTCTCTCTGTCTATGTCTGTCTCTCTTTCTCCCCACCCTCCCTTCCCACTCCCCCATCTCTCTTTTCTTTCCTCCCCTCTTCCTCTCCATGTTGACATTTTCCCATTAATCACTATTCTTTTGGGTGTGATCATTCAACCAGTTCCAAATATACTTAACAATATTATTATCCAGCACAAATCTGACCATTTTGTCCACAAGGATATTATGAAAAACTTTGTCAAATGACTTAAATTCATTTACTTAAAGCCATGTATCTTGTATAAGACAATGGGAAAACATTGGCTCCGGAGTCAAAAGGACCTAGGTTCAAATCCTGCCTCTGATGATAACAGCTGGGGGTCCTTGGACAAGATATCAAACCTCCCTAAACCTCAGTTTCCTCATCTATAACGAGGGATTTGGGCTAGGTGGCCTCTGGCGTCATTCCCCTCTTCGTGCAGTCTAGTAACCATATCAAAATAGGAAATTTAATTAGTCTGGTAGGGCCCATTCTTTTTTTTCAAGTAAAGGTATTTCTTATTAATATGGCATAATTAGAATAGTATCTGTAAAATATACCCCCCCAAAAAAACCTTAGGGCCCACTTCCACAAACACAAATTTGGGGGAAGGATGGACAAGTATTTAGAATACCATGATAGTGAAGCACTGTACTGCTGGACCTTGAAGTCATTTTTCTCCTTATATAGTTAGTACTTTTGCAGCATACCTCTGAATTGTCAGGCTTAGCTTTAGACCCCCATCTGTACTAGAGGCTGGCAAATTAAGGCCTAGGAGTCAAATCTAGCCTGCTGCCTTCCCTAGGTTTATTTGTGGGACATACAAAAACAGATGATGGGCTGTCTGTGGTCTGTAGTTTGCTGACCCCCTAATCTATATGTCATGTATGTGAAAGAAATACACACATTTTTACCCCTTAGATTCCCCTTCTTTATTTTTTTAAGTTTTAATATTTTATTTTTTTTCCAATTACATATAAAAACAATTTTTAACCTTTTTTATAGTTTTGAAGTCCAAATTCTCTCCCAGTCTCCCTCCTTAACCTCTCATTGAGAAAGCAAGCAATTTGATAAGGGTTATACATGGGTAGTGTCATGACCTATTCTTTCTCCCTCAGTTACTTGTAAAGACAATTTTTAACATTCTTTTTTTTACTTTGAATTGGAAATTTTCTCTCTCCCTCCTTCACCTCCCCCCTCCCTGAGACAATAAGCAGTTTGAAATAGGTTATACACATTCAACCATGAAAAACATATTATCATATTAGTCATGTTGTGAAAGAAGATACAGATCCAAAGAAAAAATACATGAAAAAATACAGAAAGTGAAAAATGGTCTGCTTCAATATGCATTCATACTGCATCAGTTCTTTCTCTGGAGGTGGAGAGAATTTTTCATCATGAATCCTTTGAAATTGTCTTAGATTGTTGTATTGCTAGGAATTGCTTGTCATGACCTATTCTGGATAAACCATGCTGACTTTTAGTGAGCTCTGCTTCCCTTTCTATGTACCGAAAAATATCTCTGGGGTGGAGGGGCAGGGGGGAACTAGGTCCTCACTTCAACAAAGCAATCCTTCAGTACCTCTTTAATTGATTCACTATCCCACTCACCATATTGGTTTCTCCAAATCTTTTCATCCTTCATCAAATCTCCCATGGAGCCACCTGTTCCCACTTTCTCACCTAAGAACTTTGCCTTATATTTCACTGAAAACATTGAAGCCACTCAATGAAAGCTACCTCATCACCTCTGTATCTCACATTGCTCATCTACCTTGCCCCACTATCTCCTCCTTTACTCCTGTCTCAGATGAAGAGGTGGCCCTTCTCTTCACCAAGACAGCATTCACTAGTGATCCCATTCCATTCCATATTCTCCAACACATTGCCCTCCCATCATCTCCACTCTCTAACTAATCTTTAATCTCCATCTACTGGTTGGTTCTCTGCTGTCTAAAAGCACATTCATTTCTCCCCCATCCTCAAAAAACATTCATTTGATCTGTCCATCTCCTCCCTTTCATGGCTAAATTCCTTGAAGGTCATCCACAACTAATGCCTCTACTTCCTTTCCTCTTACTCTTCTTCTTAACGCTGTACAGTTTTGTCTTCTTATCTCATTAATCAACCAAGCGTGCTCTCTTTAAAGTTACTGGTGATCTCTTAATTGCCAAATCTAATGGCCTTTTCTCAAATACTCATCCTTCTTGACCTCTCTGCATCCTTTTGCATTGTCAATCACCCTCTTTTCCTTGATATGGTCTTCTGTCTGGGTTTTCATGACTCTGCTCTCTTGGCTGGCCTACCAGACTTCTCGATCTTCTTTGCTGGATCTTCATCCAGGTTATGCCCACTAACTTTGGGTGTCTTCCAAAGTTATGTCCCTCATTCTACACCATAGAAATTTTCCAAGAATCAGAGTCAAGCTCACTGACATATAGCTGAAAAGAATACCCTCCTCATTTTTGAAGTTAGGACATTTGCCTGTCTCCAGTTCTATACCACCTTTCTTCATCCCTGTGGTTTTTCAGAAATCCACAGCACCTTGAGATCACATCCACCAGTTATTTAAGTACTCTGGAATAGAGATTTCATCCAGCAACTTGACCTCAATGAAACCATTTAGGTGTTCTCTTAACACTGACCTTTTAAGTTCAAATGTCAGGGACATGTAGGCTTCCTTCTTACAGAGAATTCCCTGACCTTCACACACTCAGGCTGACCTACTTCTTCAGACAGCCAGATTTCCATATTCGTTTTGCCACTGCACATTCTGCAGTGCTTTCTAGGTGGGCCAAGATTTAGGAGAAGCTTAGCCCACAGAGATTCAAGAGACAGAGCCTGGAGCCCATCCAGACACTTTTGCATCTGGCATGGTAACAGATCTGGAAACCCTACCCACAATTAATTCAACACACACACACACACACACACACACACACACACACACACACACACACACATCTCCAAAAAGTAAAAGAAGAGAATAAAAAATTATTGTCACAGCTCTCGTTTACACTATTCATACTGTTTATACCCCTATTTATAAGCCAGACACAGAGAGACTGGGAAGAATGGTTTCTTGTCTTTGGCTCATTGCTAGGGGAAAATTGGTGGTGATTCCTTTTCTGTCAGTTTTGGTATAATATGTTGACTAGTCATGAATGTCAGCAGATGTGTTAACATTACCCAATTACAAAACCATTTCTAATTCAAATATATCAAGGCCTCAGTGACTTGACTTACAAAATCTAACTCTTGACTCTTTGACAAAGTCAATGGAGTTCCAAGAAAAAACATTTCTAGAGGTGGCCTGGAAAATGTTAGTGTTTAATTCTGAGACTCTGGAGTTTTTCCTTGTTATTATGTTCATGTTCTTACTATTACTAACCACTGAAACTCAAGTAGTCTGTCTGTCGTGAAAATGACTGCCACTGAACAATCTTCCCTAATAATGGAGGATTTTATTAGGTCATGAAAAAACAGATATGGACCTTCAAGGGCAAATCTTCAAGATTCCTTTTAAATATTATTCATGTCCGGGTTCCTAAGCATTATACAGGTTCCAAACATGGCCCAAGAAAATGACCACTTCCCCTGATGAAAGAGAGGAGTGCTTTCCCACATGTACCACATTGCCTCTTCATTTGTTGTTGTCCAGTTGTGTCTAAATCTTTATGACCCTGTGGATTGTACTATCCGTGAGGTTTTCTTGGCAGAGATACCAGAGTGGTTTGCCATTTCCTTCTCCAGTGGATTAAGACAAACAGAGGTTAGGTGACTTGCCCAGGGCCACACAGTTAGTAGACATCTGAGGCCAAATTTGAACTCAGGTCTTAATTCCAAGCCCAGCACTTTATCCACTGAACCACCTAGCTGTCTCTTCAATTAGCTGACACTTATACAGTGAGCACTTTTCTTTGGGATTCTTCTTCATCCCTAGTACATAAATTACCTAGAAGAAAAAAAAAAGACCAGAAGGGCCCATCATGCATGATTGTCAGATAGGCTATGTGCTTCCTTCAAACATTTCTAACTTTTATCATTTTTAGAGACTGTCATCAGGTATCAAGCTCTATCGTAGCCTTAAAAGACAATACAAATTACCAATAACTCCACATCCATTACATTATAGTTTCATTTGTGGGAATACCTGGCATAAATAGCTACATGATTCCTACATCTAAGACAAAACTGACACTTTGCCATAAATTCTTTTCACCTGAGCAATGGGGTTATCCTACTGGTTTCCCAGTTGCAACAGTTCTAGATTTCTATGCTTTCGCCTGGCCCATTTTATGTTTTCTTGGTGAAAATTTCAACCTTTCCTGCATCTTTCTAGTCTATCAGTAAGCTGCTTGATCAAGTATATATTAAGCCTAGCAAATGATCCAAATGATAAGCCATATGCCTTGCTAATCAAACCTTGAGTTCATTGTTGAACTCTCTCCTAAAAAACCTTGAACATGATTCTTTCCAGACTAAACTATCATTTAGCTTCTGGAATGCATTTATGTATTTAATTAACAGCCTCTTCTCATGTCTTAATGCCTCCATGAAGGTCATGCTGTCCTCTGTATATTCAAAGTTTAGCAGTGGCTCAGCTTTGGATCATGGATGATTCCCAAACAATGAACTTCGGTCCTTCTATGACAGCACTACCCAGTCAAGCACAGTTAGTATCCCTGATTAGTTGGGCTGTGCTTCAAAGACTACCTCACACTGGCCTAGTAAAGATAATATTTTCCCCTTCTGTCCCTTGATAATAGGTAGCGACACTATAAGGGCATCCAACAGAAGGGAAACCCTCCTGTGGGAGGGATAATTAACTTCAAGTGCTATTTTTGCTGTGATCCTTGTGACTAATTCTAACCAACCTGTTCACCACTTTTCACCTTTCAGATCACTGGGAGGAGGGAAGATGACCCGATTATTACCAGTGAATTTATCACTGTCTGTCACAGAGACGCCCCACTCTGAACAATCTTCCCCAATGAGTGTACATTGAACTCAAATCAAACATTCATTGAGGTCGAATCTGAATGAAATGGCATCCCTGCTCAGAACTCCTCTTGCATTTATTCTGTTTCCTAGTTCTGAATTAGCATAGGACCTAATCATGGAGCACATAGCACTGCCATGAAAAGAAGACATCACATGAGCTCCTGGAAAACAACAGCCAGAGCCACATGTCACATCAGGGAAGATAGTAGAAAACTCAGTACCCCCACAGCTAAGCCACCAGAAGCATCTTAGAGCCTTACCTGCCACCTACTTCTCCATCATAACACACTACAGTAAGATTCACA
Organism: Trichosurus vulpecula; assembly: GCF_011100635.1. Taxonomy (NCBI): domain Eukaryota; kingdom Metazoa; phylum Chordata; class Mammalia; order Diprotodontia; family Phalangeridae; genus Trichosurus; species Trichosurus vulpecula. The sequence goes on along the minus strand of NC_050573.1, from coordinate 558,303,525 downwards.
CCAGGGTCAGACCAGTCTGACCAAAATTCACCAGTGCCAAAGGCAACATGAAACTGGCTTAAACACCTACTGAGTCTGGGTGAAATCCCTGAAAATCCCAAGAGAAAGAGTTTCTGGGTAATTAATAATCAATGTATTAATTAGGCTAGCTGGCAATCAATAAATTGATGGTCAGTGGTTTCTCTTGGTAACCATAGATCCGAAGGGAGACACTGAGAAGCTTTAAATAGCTTCTGAAAAGGAACTCCCCTGACAAGTGAACATCAGCCCTGATTGGTGGGCTAAATGAGGAGGTGGGCTAAAAGTTTTCAGCTCCTCCTGCTGAGAATGTGGCTTGATCATGAGATTCAACAGCCTCCAGCAATCTGGACAGGGGAAGTCGTCTCCATCTGGACCTTTCTGTCCAGATTTCTCCTTCATGAGCTGGGTCACCCTAAACTGTAATGGAGGGGACCAGGGATAAGGGTTCCTTCCCTCAGGGCAAGGGTTCACCTAGATTGGATTTTGTTTATATTCTAAACAGAAATTAGGTCTCCTGGTTGGGTAGGGTCCCCCATGTTTCTTGAGGGCTAGAAACAATCTTGTCAATCAGCCATGCCCTTCAGAGACTGACTGACCTTAACAAGAGTTGGCCCTTTACAGAAAATAGAAGGAAAAAAAGTGGATCACAATAATTAGTTACTAATATAATGATATAATATTAATCTCTCCCCTGTCCCTGTATTCGCTAACGCTAATACTTATCTTTCATGAACAACTCCAGCTGAGTTCCTCTATTCCATGTTCATTGTCCACGCTCCTCTCCAGCGAGGGGTCCCAGCTAAGCTCCCTTACTCCATACTTGATATCAATACAGATGGCTGACTTCATCATTTCAGATGGCCGTAAGAAATACAGCTCTCTCATCCCTACTGATCTCTCTGTATGTCCTCTCTCTTCACTGTGTCCCAGTAGTTAAAGGCTATTTCCAATGACTATACATTGGGTACATCATCTACCAGCTGGGGACCAGTCATAGTAATAAGAATATGGGTATTTTTAAAGCTCCATCTCCCTCACTGTTTAATCTTATTCCTCTTGGTACATTATAGATGTTGCCCAAAACTTTGTCTTTGACTCTTTTTTCCCTCTATGCTTTTTTAAACATTGAAAATCTAATCCTGTTCCATGGCTCAGCTATTCTGCGGGTGACCCCCAACTTTCATTTTGGTCCTGAACTCCAGCCTCACATCTCCAATCGCCTAAGGGAAATTGAAGTCCCACAAACACTTCAAATTTATTTATTAATTTTAAACACTCATTTTTTAAATTTTTGAGTTCCAAATTCTCTCCTTCCCCATCCATTGAGAAAACAAGTCATATGATAATCAATTATACATGTGAACTCAAGCAAATCATATTTCCATATTTGCCATGTTGCAAAACAAAAACAAAGCAAGAAAAAGAAAGTAAAAACAGTATACTTCAATCTGCAGTGGGTTCATTGTTTCTCTCTCTGGACACGGATAGCATTTTTTATCATGAGTCATTTAGAATTGTCTTGATCAAGGTAGCAGTCTTTCATAGTTGATTAAATGTGGTTGTTACTATATACAGTGTTCTGGTTCTGCTAACTTCACTTTGCGTCAGTTCATATAAATCTTTTTTTTCTGAAATGACTCTGCTCATCATTTCTTATAACACAATAGTATTCCACCATTTGTTCAGCTTTTCCCCGATTAATGGGCATCCCCCAGTTTCCAATTCTTTGCCACCACAAAAAGAGCTTCTGTGAATATTTGTGTGTGTGTATATAGTTCTTTTTCTCTTTTCTTTGGTCTCTTTGGGATACAGACCTGGTAGTGGTTTTCCTGAGTCAAAGCAAATACAAATTTTTAGAGCTCTTTGTGCATAGTTCCAAATTGTTCTCCAGAATGTTTAGACCAGTTCGCAACTCTACCAACAGTGCATTAATGTACCCGTTTTTCCACACCCCTTCCAGCATTCATCGTTCTTTTCTGTCACATTAGCCCTTCTGATAGGTATGAGGTGGTACCTCAGAGTTGTTTTAATTTGCATTTCTCTAACCAATAGCACAGGTAGCTAGGAGGCTCAGTGTTGGCCCCAGAGTCAGAAAGACCTAAGTTCAAATTTGGCCTCAGACACTTAGCTGTGTGTCACTTAACCTCTGTTCACCTTAATCCACTGGAGAAAGAAATGACAAACCAGCCCTGTATTTTTGCCAAGAAAACCCCATGGAGAGTATGGTCCTTGGGGTCATGAAGAGTTAGACATGATTGAATGACTTAATAACAACAATCAATAGCGATTTAGAGCATTTTTTTTTCATGTGCCTATTGATAGCTTTAATTTCATCTTATGCAAACTGCCCGTTCATATCCTTTGACCATTTATCCATGGGGGAATGGCTCTTATTCTTGCAAATTCAGCTCGGTTCCTACATATTTGAGAAATGAAGCTTTTATCAGAGACACTTGCTATAAAATTTTTTCCCACTTGCCTTCTGATTTTGGCTGCATTGGTTTATTTTATGCAAAATCTTTTTAATTTTATGTAATCAGTTATCCATATTACTTCCTGTGATCCTATCTGATTTTGTCATAAATTTTTCCCTTATCCATAGATCTGAGAGGTAAATTTTTTCCACGCCCCCCCAATTTACTGATGATATCATCCTTTATGTCTAAATCATTTACCCATTTTGACCTTATAAGGTGTGAGATATTGCTCCATACTTTATGCCAAACTGCTTACCATTTTCCCCAGCAATTTTTGTCAAATGGTGAGTTCTTGCCTCAAAAGTGTACCTCAAATTTAACTTGGGGTAAACTGAATTTACCAACTTTCCTCTTAAACCTGCCCTCTCACTCTAACTTCTTTATTTTTATTTTATTCTCCCAGTCATACAGGCTCAAAACTTCAGGATTCTGTTGTTTTATATATAGTTTCCCCTCTTCCTTGAATATCTCAAGTCACTCTCCTATGTGCTTAAATCATTCTCTGAGTTGAAGTGGTTATTTGTGTTCATGTCTCTTTCCCCCAACTAGATTCCAGGCTCTTTGAGGACAGGTACTACGGTTTTTTTTCTTTTTTTTTTATCCTCAGTGCCTTAAATAATGCCTTTGAATACAATAAGAACTCAATTAATGCTTATTGAATTAAAGGTTTGTTGAATGAATAGTTAGTGATATTGGCAAAAGACAATATAGGGACAAAGAATGGCACACCCAAAGAATAAAGTACAGATCTGTCCAGGGGACAGTGAATAAGTTAGTCTGATTGGAGTCTAACAGACATGATGGAGAATGGTGTCAGGAAAAGCTGTGAAGGGATGGTAGCACCCAACTAGGGAGAACCTTGATTGTCAGGCTGACTGAAGGTGATTATTATGTTATGTCATGGCTTGAGCACTGACACACTCATGGTCAGAGAAGCCTTTTTGATGAGTTACTGCCTGACACCGTGAGACAAACCTTCCAAGAATCATATTGTTAACTCACACAATGGTGTTGAAAGAACGGTTGGTACGAGCTGTGCTGAATATAAAAGATGGTAGATCATTACCATGACCTCTCTACATTAGCCATTAATCTTCTGTTTACAGAAACTGTGATGTAGTAGATAGATCACCAGATTCAGAGTTGGGATGACCCAGGTTCAAATCCTTCCTCTTAAACACACTCTCTGAGTAATTCACTTAATCTTTCAGTGCCTCCCAAACAAATTTCTAAAACTATAAATTGTACAGCAAGTGCCATTTGCATTGGTAGGGGGAATTTCCTTACTGAGAATTCCCTACGCCAATAAAATCACAGATCTAATTAAAAAGAAAAAAAAAACTTCAAATCTTTCCTAAGCGCTAAGAATAGAAAGGCCAAAAAAAAAAGTCCCTGACCTCAATAAACTTACATTCTACAAAAGTTCAGTTAATAGCCCTGCACTCCTACAGAAAAAAAAATAATAAATTAGGACTACCGTCCAAATCATTAAGATCCTGCAATCTGTAATGTTATAATGGAACCAGGTCAGAGTTGTCCCCATAACCAGGGAACTGAAGCAAGGCTGCTAAGGAGTTCCAGTTTCATTCCACCCACTTCACATATCCGTGTTTGATGACACGAAACGAAACCTGAGAACTTCTGGATCACTTCTCCACTCCTCTAATAAAATCATTCAGGAGCTACTAACCCTCTACCAGTGGCTATGCTGTGGAAGTCTGTGTACATGTGACATAAAACCACACAAATTAGCTCATAACTACAACCCAGGTCTTTTGATTTGGCCCTGTTTTCCAAGGCTTTTAGAGTTACCAAATCCGCTCTAGAGTCACCATAAACCTTACTAGTGGGTGGGAGCAGAAGGGTACTGCCGAGAGTATAGCATCTCAGAAGCCAAAGGAGGAGAGTTTCAAGAAGGGTGTGAGTCGGCCATATAAAACTCTTCAAAGAGGTCAAAGAGCATGATGATACCTGAGGAAGAAATCCACTGGATTGGGAATTAAGAGGTCAATATTGACTTCTGCAGTAGCGGACAGCCAGATGATACAGTGGATAGACTGCCAGGCCTGGAATCAGGAAGATTCATCTTCCTGAGTTCAAATCTGCCTCAGACATTTATTAGTTCTGTGACCTTGGGCAAGTCACTTAACCCTATGTACCTCAGTTTCCTTATCTGCAGAATGAGCTGGAGAAGGAAATGGCAAACCAAGACGGTATCTTTGCTAAGAAAAATCCTGTTGGGGTTATGACTGAAAACAACTGAACCACAGCATTGACTTCTGCTCTCACCACTCAATTTAAACTGTTCTTTAGAAGATACACTGTGAGTAAGTGTATATATAAATGTGATATAGAAAGGGGTAGAAGTGTCTAATATAGCTGTGGAGTCAGTGAAAATGATGATGATAATAATATGTTGAATTTATATAGCACTTTTTGGGGGCAGGGATAACAAGCCTGTAATTTTATAGGCATGAAGAACTAGCTCCTAGTAGAGAAACTCCCAATTCAGACTGGCACCTGCTCTGTAATTTAACATCTAGTTGTCTGTAGTTCTGAGAGGTTAAGTGATGTTCCCAGAGTCACAGAAACAATCTCTGTTGGAGATGATTTGAACTCAAGCTTCCCAAGGCCGTCTTTCTCTCTTAACAGAGTTAGATCTCAGGGAGTCTGTGAATTAGGATGAGGAAAAAAAACCCATCTGTAGAATGTGAGGCTAAAATGAGCTAATCCTGGAAAGTCACTTGCGGGTCTTAAAAGCACTTTATCAAGTATCAGTGACTATGAAAGAGAATATTTCCTGTTTATTTTCTTCTCATGGACTGGTTTTCTTCTTAGAGAGGCCTCGTCACCTCAGAGAAGATTTAGTAACAAATAATAAACTTAGGGCTCAAAATCCCAACTATGCCTCTAACAGTAACACTCAAACAAGGAAAAAAGAGACATCCCTTGGAATCTCATCATTGCTTTTCATAGAACAGTCACACCTTGTATTTTTGAGCCTAGCACCATTTTAGTTCAGATCCTTGTTCCCTCTAGCCTGAACTTCTTCCAACTGCCTCCTAACTGGTCTCTCCACCTCATACTGCCATATTTATCTTCATAAAAATGACCTCAAGGAGCCAGCCTCTCAGAATCACAATACTCCCAGGGTACCTGATCCAACTCATACTTGAACAGGGATCGCTATCAGGTGTTTATCCTGCTTCTATATATTGGTGCTCAGTCATTTTTAAGTCATGGCCAATTCTCCATGACCCTGTTTTGGGTTTTCTTGGGAAAGATACTGGAATGGTTTGTCATTTCCTTCTCCAATTCATTTTGCAGATCAGGAAACTGAGGCAAACCGGGTTAAGTGACTTGTCCAGAGTCACACAGCTAGTAAGTGTCTGAGATTGGATTTGAACTCAGAAAGACAAGTCTTTCTGATTCCAGACCTCACTCTATCTCCTGCCCCAGCTAGCTGCAGCTTCTATACACAGACAGCCAAGGAAGAGAGACTACTTCTGCCCGAGGTAGCCCATGTCCCTTCCAGATAGGTTGGATTTCTGAGGCAGAAGTCAATGTAAGCTCATTTGAATTTCAGTAGTCATCTTCACCAGCTAAACTGGATTGTCTGCAGTATTGATTTCAGAGGACAAATTCTACATTTGAACACTCGTCCAAAAAATCAGTAGTAACGAGTCAATTAACTCTTAGTCTTTCTACTGTAATAAAAGGTAAAGCCAAGACGGATTTTAAAGCAGTGTGTTACATAGGTTTATTTAGACATCACTAATTCATCAGTGCCACGGGGCCGTCCCCACTTCTTTATATCCTTTTTGCGGTCACTGCTTTTCTAGATCCAAAACCTCCTGACAAATAACTGAACACATGCCATGGTCCCAGGGCTGGACTCATCTGGACCAATTCCGTCCTACCTCAGCTAGTCTATTGAATCCCAATCCCTGGGCAAATGGCTCTACATTTTGTTTACCTTATCCGGTTATTCAGTGGGAAGCTCTGTTGTCTATTGTGTGTGCTGATAAGTGAGCATGTGCTGCCTAAGCAGTGAGGCCATCAGAGCCTCTAAGCACGGTCCCTAATTGTATTCCCTGTTCTCTGATACTAGATGCAGTAAATTACATTTACACCCAGCCCCCTGACTTGCCAATCCTCTATTCACGAACAACAGAATCATCTCCTGAGCGAGCCGAGACGAGCAGGGTAGCTGGTAAGTCTGGAGGAACTCTGTGTTTATGAAAGCCGAACCAGGGCTGGTGTCCTTTTTCCCTGATAACTTTAATAATGGGCTTCTTATCCAGATTCCTTTCTACTGGACTAAGTCTTGTTGGTCATCCTTTCTCAAGCAAGTCCCCTCCCAAGAACTGTGTGAGATGAAGAAAAGAGAGATATTTAGTATCTTGTGACCAGATGGGAGTCCACCCCAGGGAAACCAGTCATATTGGGGGTTGGGAGTGGAGAATCCCTTTTGGAATTTGCGTATTTGTCTGCCTTGTTCAGTACTCTGCTTTATCTCTGTCACTTTGTAATTCATACAAATCTGTATGAATTAAATATCATTGTCCTCTCTTCAGTAACTTACAGTTATCCTAGTTGCAACTCAACCAGAGAGAACAAGGTCTAAGATCTGTGTATGGTGTTTTAAACTGCCTATTTTAGCATATTATCCAACACTTTGGGAATTCTTTATCTATACATACATGTGCATGCACACACGCATGCACACATACATATACATACACACACACTCACACTAAAAGAGAGGCAAACAGAGTCATTCCCAGCCTTGTTGACCTCTGAAGAAAAAGTCATAGCCCTTCAAAGAATATGTATGTTTTGCTGTTGTTTATTGTATTTATAGATGTCTCCAAAGTAATGTACTAATCACATTATGTACTTATGTGTATGCCTCGCTTCATACAGGAGATGTGTTTTGTAAAGTGGAGTATAAGTTGATTTAAAAACAAAAATATATCAAATCATGCTTTCAGTGTGCTAGGAGAGCTTGCTATTTAAAGGAGCTCTTTGATGAAACCTTTTGTAAAAGGACAGGGACCAGGCCTATGATTTCCTTGGACTGAACTCCTAGATGAGGACCTTCCTTCTACTAATGCAATGTGGCATCTTCTCTGCATCTCATAGTCTTAGAAAGTTACCTAGAACATACAGAGATTAAGTGACTTGCCTAAGGTCACACAGCCATATATATCAGAGGTAGGATTGAACCTAGATCTTCCTGCCTTCTGAATCAACTCTCCCTTCCATCACTCTGCCCTTCTTCATAAAGAGAAAAGACATAAAATCATGGAATTTCAGAGCTGGAAAAGACCATAGAGATGATCTAGCTTAATCCACATCCTTTCAGTTTTTAATGTTTATTTTCTACAAATTAGAACTTTTATAAAGAACTTGCTGAAAACAGTACACACCTACACACATCAATCATAAAGTATAAAATTTAAAAATAATATAAATATAAACTCATTTGGTACAGGTGCCATAGTACAGAAAATTTGTTACTGGCATCTGAAGGCGAATGCATGTAGAAGCCCATGTAAAACTTTTGTTCCATTGTGTGGCCCCATTTTGGAGTTTTCTTGGCAGAGATACTGGAGTGGTTTATGATTTCCATCTCTAGCTCATTTTACAGATGGGGAAACTGAGGCAGAGTTAAGTGACTTGCCCAGAGTCACATAGCTAGTAAGTGTCTGAGGCTGGATTTGAACTCAAGAAGATGGGTCTTCTGACTTCAAGCCTGGCACTCTATCCATTGTGCTGCCTCTCTGCCTATGGAAAACTAATGGACTGTTAAATTTACTTGTTGGCTGAGTTAGAAGAAAGGAAAGACGGAGAAACATGTAATTCAAGGATTTACCATTGCACATATATAATTCATCTGTAACTTACAGTCTTAGAGCGCTGTCCACAGCTAATATGTGTCGTAACCCAGGTCTCCCTAACTCCAAGGCCAGCCCTCTGTCTACTACCTGACTTTGCCTCTCTGCATTTCCATTTTGTTGTTGTTCAGTCATCTCAATTGTGTTCCACTCTTCATGACCCCATTTGGGGTTTTCTTGGCAAAGATCCTGGAGTGGTTGGCCATTTCCTTCTCCAGCTCATTCTACAGATAAGGAAACTGAGACAAACAGAATTAAATGACTTGCCCAGGGTCACACATCAGTGTCTGAGGCCAGATTTGAACTCAGGGAGCTGGGTCTTCCTGACTCCAGGCCCTGCACTCTATTCACTGCAACACCTAGTTGCACTTTACATTTCCATAGCCCATCACATGCTAACCTACTGAGCATATCGTAACTACAAAACCACTCTATATCACAAAAGGGTGGATTTCCACAGTTAAGCATTAGTTATTACTTACAAAACCCGAATTTGAAACCCGCAAGCAGGACATTGGATTTGCCTCTCACTCAAATTTATAGTCATTAGTAAAATCTGAATGTGGTTAGCACTGGAGTTCTCACCCGGAGGTTAAATGGCTAAAAGTTTACGTGCAAGATGAGAAGTGTGGCTTCCCGAACACCACGAGTTTGTATAATGGTGCCAAAGGAAGAGAGTGTGTTCTTATGAGGTCAACACAATTATTAACTGGTCACTCCTTTTGTTATTGGGCATCTCAGTGGTCATAGGCCCCATTTGTCATTTCTTTCTTTGTTTTGAAAATCACTTGAGGATAGATCCCTTAGTCATTTCCTGACATTCAAATCTCCGCTGCCCCCAAACAAATCACAGTAGAGGCAGAATAAGAGATGATGAAAAAATAGAGATGGAAAAAAGTCGATCGATCCACAAGAGAAGATCGCTTTCAGTGGTTGTACCATTCAAGTGCATAGAAATTGATCATCTATTTTAGGAAAATTAAATGCATTCTTTTCATTCATTCAACATTTAAATATTTAAGATGCCTGCTCTATGTAGAACACTGTGATAACAAAGTTAGGTTAGGCTGAATCCCACCTCTTATGGGACTTAATGAAATAAGGGGTCAAAATATATCCCAGATAATAAAGCACAGGAATACATTGTAAGTGCATTAGAAATGTATAAAACAAAGTGCTATTTAGGTGTAAGAGGTCTCAATCAAGGACCGAAGAAGGTTTTCCAAAGGAAGTTAAGTAAACAGCTAGGGAGCACTAAACCAGGAGACGAGAAGACCTGAGTCAGATCTAATAGCTGTGTGACTCTGGGCAAGGCATTTGATTTTTGTTTGCCTGTTTCCTCGTCTGTGAAACGGGGCTAATCATAGCACCTGTCCCTCAGGATTGCTGTGAGGACCCAATGGGATAAAACTTGTAAAGCTTTTAGCACAGTCTCTGGCACATAGTAGGCATTATATAAGTGCTAGCTGTCATTATTATTTCTTTTATTATTATGCTTTAAACTTTTCAAATCCAGCCTCAGTTACTAGCTGTATAATCCTAGGCAAGTCACTGAGCCTTTGTGTGCCTCAGTTTCCTCATCTGTAAAATGGGGATAATCATAGCATCTACCTCCCAGGGTTGTCGACCAAGTGAAATAAATTTGTAAAGTGCTTTGCAAACTTCAAAGTATTGTATAAAGGCGAGTTGTAAAATTAAGAAGACTCGGAGATTTCAACAGATGAAGATTTAAAGATCACAGATGTGGAAGTAGAAGTCCCCCCTCCTCGTTTTACAGCAGCGCAAAGTAAGGCCCAGCACAGTTATGCAGCTAATAATATATAATATTATAAATCAATAATAAAAACATATGATAAATAATCTATATTATTATATTACAGTGTATCACAATAAGCATCAAATGGAGAATTTGAACCTGTATATTCTGACTTGGAACTCAGTGTTCTTTCTTTCCACTGTAATGTGTTACCTCCTCAAGGAGAGAATGAAGATGTTCCAAAGAGGATGCCAGGAAAAAATCATGTGAGCTTTGGACATTAGACATTAGGGAGAGAAATCAAATATTTTTGAGCAGAAATATAAATCTCTTCCCTCATATACTATGGGAGTCCAGCAATCTGAATAATGTAAATAAATAGCAATAACATGTTTCCATAGCACTTTGAGGTCTACAAACCACTTTCCTCACAAATTTGTGAGGTAAGGAGTACAAATATTATCCAAATTTTGACTCCGAGACAAATAATAGACTTTGACCCTTCTACATCAATAGTGTCAAACTCAGTGAGAAATGGGACCACCAAACAATACATAAGGACCCCTGTGGGCAATATTGGTTTAGAAAAACAGATATTAACATTATCTGTGTGTGTTACATTTTTATTTATTTCAAATATCTCCCAGTTATATTTTAATCTATACCTCCCCCTCCCCCTCAGTCAGTAGGAGTGCCTACACACAACACGTCTGTTCTAGATCAATATCTGAACTGAAAGAGAGACACCACTCTGAGTTATTACTGGAAATAATATAACAGTAATGGATGAGATGATAATAGCCACATTTTTATATCACCAACGTCAAGAGAAGCTGTCAGAAAATGGAGCCTTTAGCAAAAACACAGCAAAGTAGAAAATGGGCTATCCATATTTAGAGTCAGAGGCCCTGGGTTTGAATCCATGCTCTGCTGCTTGCTGTTCTTGCAATATTTGGCAAGCTGATTTATGTTCCTGGCCCTCAAATATCTCATCTATCAAACGAAGATGTTGGATTAGGCAACTGTGGAGGTTCCTCCCGACTTGGATGCTATTATCCAATATGTATGTAAACGTACTTAACCAGAGACCACATTCACTACGAGAATAGTTTCTTGGGAGCAACTGGGTGACGCAGCGTACGGAGCCCTGGATCTGGAGTCAGAGCAGATTTCAAATTTGGCCTCAGTCACTAGCTTTATGATCCTAGATAAGTCACTTAACCACTCATGCCTCAGTTACTTCATCTGTAAAATACGGATGATAATGGCATGTACCTCCCAGGGTTGCTGTGAGGATCCAATGATATATTTATAAAGTGCCTTGCAAATCTTACAGCACTGTATAAATGCTAGCTTTTATTATGACAGCTCATTATCAGGCACATTCCTTCCTTCCTTCCTTCCTTTGTTTATTGTTCCAATCTCTTCCTTCCCTTTTTTCCCTTCCCTTCTCTTCCCTTTCTTTTCCTTCCCTCCCTCCCTCCTCTCCTTTCTTTCTTCCTTCCTATTCTTCCTTTCCTTCTTTCTCTCCCTCCCTCTGCTCCTCCCTCATTCATTCAACTAGTCTTGATTCATTCTTTTCTGTGCAGAGCACCGTACTGAATAGTTATGTGATTTATCCATCAGATCTTTGGAATGTTAATTTAAGTAACAGTAAGTAGGCTTCTGTCACATATTATAAGGGGAGAAGGTAGTGTTATAATAAGATTTAGTTCACCATGATGCATGTATGCAATATCTAGTCTCCTTTCCATCAGTGACAACATACTGGAGGGGCTAAGTGGAGATGACTCCAACATGCTTATATTCCAAGTTTGTTGTCTTTGGAAGAAAACCTGGGAAGAAAGACATGGATTTGCTATCTTCACTTGAAGCTAATGCTTCGGGCTGTGTATTATCGCAATAGGGAGCAGAATTAGGGCTAGAAGAGACCTTAGAGATCATCAGGTCTAGTCCCTCATTGTACAGTTGAAGAAACTGAGGCTGAGTTGGGAAATGATTTGCTCAAAGGGGAAAACCACAAGTTAAAGGCAGGCAGGCAGCCCAGTATGTTTTCATACAACCCTGCTTCTGTTTCTCAGTTCTAAAGAGAAATCAAGTGCATAAAATGTGTTCCTCCCTTGAAAGAAAGAGTTCATCTAATTAAGACAATGGTCAGTCGTTAAAAGAACCGTCCAGGAGACAGTTTTTAAAAATCCAGATCTATGATTTAATCCATGCAAGAACAACAAACTTTTTCCTTAATTAAAACTGAATTTTTCTTTTTAAAGTAGTAAATTGGGAGAGACACTGCTTGGATAACATTCTGAATTACACAAAGATGGAATCATATTGTGTGATTTAATAGAGTATTTTTATTTGAATAAAAAAACACAGAGGTAGCTAGGTGGTACAGTGGATAAAGCAGGGGCCCTGGAGAAAGAAGGACCTGAGTTCAAATCCAGCCTCAGACACTTACTTAGCTGTGGGACCTTGGGCAAATCACTTAACCCCGACTGCCTCAAAAAAAACCAACCTCCTAGTGCGTAAAATCCTTCTACTCCTTCAGAATCATAGATTGAGGGTTAGAAGGAACTTCAAGGGGCCTTCTATCCCAGGCCCTTCCTTTTTCACATGAGGAAACTGAGGACAAGGGAGCTTAAGTATCTTGCCTGAGATCAGGCAGGTAGAAGTGTCAGGTGTAGCATTTGAGCCTAGGTGCTTTGGCTTACGTCAGGGGCAGAGTCTGAACCTAGCTCTTCCTGACTCCAAGTCCAGATTCCTATTTCCTATACCCAAGTTGCCTCCCTAGGAGACGGAATTATATTCAAATCAATGGACCAGGCTTTTTTCTCTTTAAGAAATGGGATGTAAAGAACATTGTACTTGGAGTTAGAAGACCTAAACTTGAATCCAGACTCCTTCGCTTATTAGTTATAGGGCCATAGTCAAGTCACATCATCCTTCTAAAGTGGAAAAAGTCCTAGACTTAGAGTCGGGAAGTCCTGAGTTCAAATCAGCCTTCAGATACTTTTTAGCAAGTTCTCAACCTCTCTGAACCTCAGCTTTCTCATCTGTAAAATAGAGATTTTTTTTAAAAAGAGAGCATTATCTAACTCACAGAGCTATTGTGACTATAAAGTATGCTATTATCATAATTATTTACTCCTCCATTAGAACTACAGAGTTGTCCTATCATTCATGTATTAATATCAGACGTCTGCAATGTGCTAGATTCTATAATGAAGACATATTTGTCTAAGTCTAGAGCACCGGGGCAGCTAAGTGGTGCAGTGAATAGAGTGCTGGGCCTGGAATCAGGAAGACTCACCTTCCTGAGTTCAAATCCAGCCTCAGACACTTATTAGCTGTGTGACCCTGGGCAAGTCACTTAACCCTGTTTGCTTTGGTTTCCCTATCTGTAAAATGAGCTGGAGAAGGAAATAGCAAACCATTCCAGTATCTCTGCCAAGAAAACCCCAAATGGGGTCATGAAAAGTTGGACACAACTGAAACAACTAAATTATAGCAATGCATGCATCGTTTATGCTAATTTGTTGATTCTAATTTGTATATACCCTTGACGTGAGTGAGTCCTTCCATGCTACAAGCTCTTGGTTTTCCCCTGTGTATATTCCAATAGTACTAAGTTGAATTCCCTTTCATATTCAAACCTGTCAGAAAGAAGGGAAAGAAAGTAGCATTTATTAAGTGCCTGTTGTATGCCAGGCACCATGCTAAGCACTTTACAAATATCTCATTTGATCTTCATAATGACCAGTGAAGTAGATGCTAGTATTGTCCCCGTTTTACAACTGAGGAAACTGAGGCAGACAGCCCTTTCCCAGGGTCATATAACTGGTAAGTGGCTGAAGCCAGATTTAAATTCTGTCTTTCTGCCTCCAGGCCCAATGCTCTATCCCTGTGCTACCAGTTACCTTTGTATCTAGAGATAACATGGAATGGTTGAGGAATAAGAGCGGGGTATAAAGTCCACAAAAGAAAAGTATTCCTAGAGCCACAAGGCATAGTTTTATCTAGTCCTTCGTGCTCCCAACTCACTTCTGCCTCATTTCTTCCTACCCCACCCCATCCCCAATCCCCAATCTTTGCCCTGGCTGTCATACTTAGCAGGGGCATCACATCCACTGAAGCCCATACTTGGACACTACCCTCACTGTACCCCTAATCTCTGTACGGGGGCTGCCCTCGTGATAAGAGGGATTGGGGGGATATTTTATAGCCACCTGCATTATTCATCAGCCAAACTAAACCCAGAGGCCTCAGGATGTAATGCTAGCTCTGCCTCTGTTCACTTGCTGTGGGCCCCTTGGCAAGTAGTCACTTAACCATTTTGTGTCTTATCGTCCTCATCTTTGCGATGAAAATAACGTCTCCCCAGCCACCTGACTGGTTGTGAGGAGCCAAAGAAAATTCTTTGGAAACAGTCTGTCTATACATACATAGATATAGAAGTGTATGTATAGATATCAGCATATACATTAATACACATGGGAGGAGGGGAATGGAGCCGTGATCTCCTTAGCATGAAGAACTCCCAATAAGAAAACAGTGTCTATGAATGCTGATGAACTGTGACTTCAGAGTCTTCATAGAGGTGCTGGGAGCACCAAGAGGTTAAGTAACATGCCCACGGTCACACAGCCAATATGTGCCCAAGGCAGGACTTGAATCCGCATGTTCCTGGTCTGAGGGCAACCCTCTGCTGCACCAATCTGTCTGCTATATCACGTAGCCTCTGCAAATATATACTGTGTGCAGAATATGAAATACTGCTGGAGTAAATATGCTAAAGATTCATGATTTCCCTGCATATTCCCTCCCTCTTGACATAAATCTCAAACCTTTCCCTGCGCTAGTAAATGGTCTTTATAAGATGCTGTGGCCAAAAATTTAGTGGTCACTTCTCTAACGCTGAGGGTGAAAATGAGAGAGGCGAGCATAGTATACACGTACACGACTTATATGTGTGTGTGTACACTTATGTATGTGTACAGGAAGGGAGGAAGGAAGGAAGGAAGGGAGGGAGGAAGATAATTTATTAAGTACTTACTGCATACTGGGCACTGTGAAAACCACTGGGGATACAAATACAAGTAGACAGGACAGTCTTGGTCCTCAATAAACTTGCTCTTTAATGGAGGAAGATAATACATAAAAGGGTGCTAGAAAGAGTAGGGTACCCACAGGAAGGATGATGAGGAACTGCCTAGAGACAGTTGGGTAGCACAGTGGAGTCAGGAGGTCCTAAGCTCAAATCAGGTTTCAGACACTTACTAGCTGTGTGACCCTGGGCAATTCACATACCCTCTGTCTCCTTCAGTTTCCTCATCTGTAAAGTGGGGATAATGGCAGCACTTTATCTATCAGGGTTGTTGTGAAGACAAAGTGAGATGATGTTTGTAAAGTGCTTCGCAACCTTTAGAGCGCTATATAAATGCTAGGTATATGTAAGAAACCACAGGAAGTGTCATGGAGGCAGGAGTGTGCCGGTAAATGTTTAACAATCAGGATTTCCAGGGGGAAAAAAAATTGCATGTGCACACTTTTAAGTTTAATCCAAATTATCAACAGTTTCTTAAGTCTAGATAATCAAGAAAACAATAAGTCAAGCCCTGATTTGTTAATAATTACAGATTTCTGACTTATCAGCACTCACACTGAAAATTTAACAATCAGCCCCTTCAAGCCAGTTAGCGTTGGCTCCAACACGCCCCCGGATGGTGGTCTGGTTCCCTTCAAGATGGGACAAAAGGCTCACCTCTCAGAGCTGAGAGACTGAAGAATGGAATCCAAGTTTCTCCCTTCATTGCCTCCAAGTGGTGCAGAGATGTCCTTGGGTTCTTTACGATTGTGATAATGCGAGTACAAGTTCTGACATTTCCTACCAGACTAGAAAACCTTCGAGTTCAGATCCAGTAATAGACGGTGTGTCTTTCGTTGACCAACTAGCCTAGGCTAAGTTTGGAGAGGTTCAGCCTAAGAGAATTGGCCCCACCCCAGTCGTGAATACTTGGAGTATTTGATTTAACAAGCATTTATTATGTACTTCCTATGTGAAAAGCACCATGTTGGGTGTTGGAGAAGATACAGACACTTCATAGAATTATAAATCTTGGACTAGAAGGAAATCTAGAGATCACCTAATCCAACCCCTTTATTTTACAAATGAGGAGACTGAGGCCCAAAGAGGTTAAATCACACAAGGGGTAAGTAGCAAAGTTGGGATTTGAACTCTTACACTCCATGTTCAGATCTCTTTCCCTTCTATAATGATGCATGATAAAAGATCCATTCTTTCATGAAGCTTAGCATCTCATATGGAAATAAACACAAGCACAAATAACTATAATGCATGACAGCTGTATGAGGGAGGTTCAAAATTAAGTGCTGAGATCCAAGATTAGGAAGGATGGGAAGGGAAAGAGATAAAGGAGGAAAGGTTCCATGAAGGAGTTAGCATTTGCTCTGGGCTTTTGATGATGAGCAGAAAATAATTACAGCAGTCAAGTGGCACAGTGGATAGGGGCTGGACTGGCCTCAGACACTATCTGTGTGACCCTGGGCAAGTCACTTAATCCTGTCTGCCTCAGTTTCTTCATCTGTAAAATGTGTTGTAAAAAACCACTTCAGTATCTTTGCCAAGAAAACTCCATATGGGATCAGAAAGGACAGTGACTGAGTGAACAATAAGAAAATAATTGAGTGAAGAGAGAGATTGAGGAAATTCCAGGCACAGGAAACTGTACAAGCATAGGTAGGAAAATTCAACGTGTGTCCTGAGGGAAAAGAGTAATTCAGCTTGACTAGAGGGGAAAGTGTATGTAACGAGTATTATAAAGTACTGTCTCATACTACTAGAATAAAAGCCTGGGAAGGTAGAATAGCATCAGATCGTGGAAGGCTTTGAATACTAAGCAAAGTAGATAGAACTTTACTTGGTAGGACACAGGAATTCACTGAAGATTTTCAAGTAAAGGTATGACCTGATTAGACCTATTAATAAGAAACCTTCATCTGACATTGCTTAGAAGAATAAATTAGATGGAGAGAAAAGAGAGGTATTAACACCTGTTTGAAGACTTGGAAAAAATGAGATGTGCGATACTAAAATGACCTTCACTAGGTTGGTTGCAGTGGAAATATAAAAGAGCAGACAATTGTGAGCACAGAGGTGGAATTAGCAAGACTTGGTCACTAATTTGTTGAGAAGCAAGGGAAAGAAAACACCTTACTTTGGGATATGTTGATGTGGTAGGACATCCAGGTGGAAGCAGCTTAAAGGCAGTGGGAATTGCGGGTCTAGAGTTCAAAAGAGATGTCAGGACTGGACTTACAGATTTAATTCTGTACAGAGGTAACAATCGAAGCCTTGAGACTTAGTGTAATTGCCAGGGGGAAGGGTTATAGAGAGAAAAGATACCAAAGACCAAACCTTGCAGCTCATCTTCCTTAGAGGCACTGGGAAAAGGATAAAGAGTCAATGAAGGAGTCAAAGAAGTTGTTGGAGAAGTAGAAGAACCAGGAGAGTAAAAGCCAGAGGAAAGTATCCAATAGGAAAGATTGGTCAGTAGGGCCAAATGCTAGAGAAGACAAAGTATGAGACTTTATTTGGGTTTTTTTTTGGGGGGGTGGTTTGGAAGGGGGAAGGGGGGGCAATTGGGGTTAAGTGACCCACCCAAGGTCACACAGCTAGTAAGTGTGTCAAGTGTCTGAAGCCAGATCCTCCTGACTCCAGGGCCGGTGCTCTACTCACTGTGCCACCTAGCTCCCCCTAAGTATAAGACTTTTAAAAAAGCAAAAGGACATTAGATTTGGCACTAAGATGGTCATTGGTGACCTTAGAAATTGGTTTCAGAAGAGTAGTCGAGTTAAAATCATACTGCAAAGGGTGAAAGAGAGAGTGTATGGTGAGGGAGCAGAGGCATCAAGCTTTAAGTATAGGTGAAATGCATGCATATATTTGTATACAAATGTTTATTATCATTAAAGCCTATTCAGGACAGACCATTTAAAATGTTTATACAAAAATAAATAAATTTATAGACCTCCCTTTTAAAAGAATTGTCTCACGGTTTACTTCATCCTTCCAGTGAGCTTGCTTCTTTTCCCAATCATTCTCTTCTTAGCTGGCTTCCGTCTTCAAGAAACCTCATAAAGCCCTTGCTGAAAAAAACTTTCCATTTCTACCTTGTGGTTGATTTCTCTTTCAGTGAGCTTCTCCCTTACGCAAGGCAAGAGGCCTGGCTTCAGCGAAGCTGAATCAGCATCCACTGAATCCCTCTTATTCCCGAGAACCTCCGTATATATGTGCTGAAAGTCTGTGCCGTCAGAGGCACAGCTCCTGAAGCAGAAGAAACAAAAGAGGCCCTCTAATAGAATTGCATTGTCTTAATCCAATAAAAAACTATCAAATATGAAATTGTTACTTTATCTTAGACCAAATTTGCAGTTTATTATGGCAAATGATGTGGACCTGGCAGGGTAGAATGCACAGTGGAGTCATATTGGACCAACTTTATGCCTAAACACCTATGTGGACTTAAGCAAGTCTCTGAACTTTTCTGGGACCCAGATTCCTCATATGTAAAATAAGGAACTTTGATTTCTCTAAAGTTTCTTCCAACTCTAACATCATAGGCTCAGGCACATCATATGCCATTTGTCTTATTGGAATTCGACTAGATCCACTCAGCTACATTCATACGTAAAAAGGCAGACAGACAGATGGAGAGACAGACGGACAGACAGACAGAGATAGATACATAGATGAATAAGTTTTAATAGTGCAATAATCACAATTTCCTTTCTCAATAAGCCTCATGGGTTAGGGGTTCATTACCTGAATTGATATATCGATTTGTGGGAGACTGTAAATTTGGATAAGGGAAAAACATCTTTATTTTCACTAACCTTTGGTTTCCTTTGTCATCCTATGTATTTTATTTTATGCAATTAAAAATATTATTCTGAGAAGGGTCAGGAAACTTCACCAGACTGCCAAAGGGGTCTATGACATAAGAAAGATGACGAATTCTTGCATTAAAATGGCAGTCTTAAATCTGCTCCTCTCTCAGTCTTCCTCCTGTGTGCTCTGTGCACTGAGTTATTTCACAATCTTCTTTCTCTTCATCATACCTGTAGATTCTCTTATCATCATACTTAAAAGCTAGTAAAGTTCATGAGAGGGATGGCGTTAGTTGGCCATCCTAGCATTTTGGATAAACTGAAAGGCTTTCAGTGTATCTGTGTTTTTTTTTTCATTATGACACAAGAAGAAAGTTATATGGAGATGGAACCACCTCAAATGCCCTTTCAAGGGCTTCCCCCATCCTCCCTTAATCATTGGTTTTTCTGCCAGCTGTTTTCACCTGTTTTTTACTTTCTTCTATTTATTGGAAGTCCTTGTTCCTACCTCTCTTCTGATCATTAGTTAAAGTCATAAGTTCTCGAGTGCATTGAATGACCCCTGGCTATCCCTGATACCCTCTGCTGGGATCCATGAGATCAAAACTATTTTCATAATGAACCTGAGACATTATTTGCTTATTAAAATTCTCTTCCCCTTTCCAACTACATCACTGGTGAGAGACCAGATATTCTTCAACCAAAATAACTTATCACAACAGATTCAACATAGAAACAGATATGAGAATCCACCTTCATTAACATCTGCCAGACATTAAAGAGGTTTGCAAAAATATGTAAAACAATGCCACTTTTCTCACTAGAATTTTTTGTTTTGGAAAATATACCTATTTTCAATAAAAATGTTATTTGTGTTAAGATGTAATGAGTTTATTATAATTTTAAATGAATTAACAATTTTTTAATTTTAGCAACTTTAATTTCTAATATGGTAAGTATCAATAGATATAAGCCTCCATTAAGAAAAGCTCTTTGGGGTCCTACAGCCGAAAAGTTTGAGAATCTCTCATGTAAGGATTCATGAAAAACACAATTCAAATTCAGCTGTTTTCTCAACTTTACCTGCTCTGTTATACAGACTGCCCTCTTTCACAGAGACACTATCCTCTTCCAGCAGCAATTGTTTAATGGTACTGTTCTATATTTTGTGGGTGACTGGTGGGATTTTCTGGGGTAATTTTGTCTATTTAGGAAAGCTTACCTTGGAAGCTAACCTCCCACTTGCCCAGAGTGCTGCTGCTCTTCCAATTGAAGATTGATAGGATTTTAAAGATCAAAAATTGAAAATGGAAAAGGATCTCTCAGAAACATCCTAGTCCAAACCTCTTATTTTATAAGTGAAGAAACTGAAGCCCAGACAGGTTAAGGTACTTGTCCAGGGTCACACAGCTAGTAAGTTTGAAAGTTGAACTCAGGTCCTCCTGACTTCAGGGCTGGTGCCCTATCCACTGCTCCACCTAGCTGCCCCTACATCTGCTGTTTTAACCACTGCTCTGTGGGAATGCATGGTGTGTGTGTGTGTGTGAGAGAGAGAGAGAGACAGAGAGAGACAGAGACAGACAGATAGACAAAGGGTATCTTCTTGAGGAAAAAAATTAGATTTCCCTTGAATTAAGTAAAACTTTAATGATCAGTTGTCTTGAAGAGATGAAACTCTGAATTTTTTTATTGTAGTCTTTAAAAAAAAATGACCAGCTTTCAGATTGCCTTGTCTTCTTCCACAAATGGTATATTTATCATTTTTCTTTTATCACACATATTCAAGTGACTGATTCAACTGTGAATTGTTTTCTACACCTTTTGAACAATGCCATAGCTGGCAGAAGGGTTTGTGGCCTTCAGAACTGGAACCTGCAACTAGATCTCCAATGACCATCCTTTCCATACTCCAGTCTGTATGGATAGTCTAGACTCGGTCTTGGCCTACTTCTAGTTATTAATTAGAAAGAAAGCTAAGTGTCTCAAGTGCTCCCATCACCTGAAGACTTCCACAGCTTTAAAAAAATGTTTTTACTTTCTTTTGGAGTAGAATGTGAAAGAGCTCTGAGGGAGCCCCTAACTTCAGAATCCTGAAGCTGGCATCAAAGAAGACAGAGGGAAAGTTAGAAATGGACAAAGGCCTCTGAGGGGAAATAGCCAGAGGGCTGGGACACTTTAGAGGTAGTGTACTAGAATGTTAGGTGCTTTTAAAAATTCTCCCTTCTTCTGTCAGGAGGAGGTAAGCCCCATAATAAAGATCAGCTTGTACGTCATCAACCCTAATGCAGCACATGGCACTGAATCTTCAGCAGTCATTGTGGGCTGTCTTGGCACAGGCCTGACAGGCTGACCACCTCTTCACTGTCCTTGTCTTTGTAATGCACATACTGATACGCTCTCTGTAACCACCTCTATTCACCATATGTACTTCACTCTAACATGCAGGACGCTTGGCACTTAGAAAGAGCTTGATAGGCAAAAGGGCATGATAACTTTTTTTTTGGTCTGTTTGGCAATTAACCGTTCCCTGGCTTTTTTTTGTTGTAACATGCACTTCCTCTCTTGTTTTCATTCAAGCTGTATACGCCATGGAAATTAATGTGGAGAAAGACAAACAAACAGGAGAGACCAAGATTCTCTCTACATCTACCATTGGCCCAGAGGGGGTCCATCAGAGAGGAGCCAAAGTCTATGATGATGGTACCAAAGTAGTCTATGAGGTGCACTCGGGAGGTACCGTGGTAGAGAATGGAGTTCATAAATTAAGCTCCAAGGACGTAGATGAACTTATTCAGAAAGCTGGACAATCAAGCATTAGAGGAGGCCATGAGGCAAAGGCTTTGTCGGAAAGGACTGTGATAGCAGATGGGAGACTCAGCCAAACCAAGGAGCAGATGCTTTGCAAGGAGGCAAAGTTAGAAATGGTCCACAAATCGAGGAAAGACTATTCTGCCGAGAGCATAGAACAACAGGCTAAGGTCCCTAGAGCTGAAGTCCCAGACGTGAGCATGGACCAGCCAGTGACCATGATTTTCATGGGCTACCAGAACATAGAGGGCGAAGAGGAGGCTAAAAAGGTGCTAGGCTATGACGATACCATCAAAGCCGAATTGGTCCTCATCGACGAAGACGACGAGAAGTCACTTCGAGAGAAGACGGTGACAGATGTGTCCACTATTGACGGAAATGCTGCTGAGCTTGTCTCGGGGAAGCCGATCTCAGACACCACGGAGCCCTCCTCCCCTGAAGTGAAGGAAGAAAGCCTGGCCACAGAACCAGTTCCAGGTACCCAAAAGAAAAAACGCTGTCAGTGCTGTGTTGTCATGTGACCACTTCTCTCTCCTCTCTTCTTCTGAGGAGCCTCTGCTCCCTCTGTCACTTACATAGACCTCTCTGTACAACTAACTGCAATACTATGAACTGGAAGTAAACGCCTTCATTGCCTCGCAGATGGATGGCTTTGATTTCTCTTTCCTCAATAAACTGAACCACGATATTCTTATTTTGTTTTTACCTCCATCAAATGTATTCTTTCTCTTTTACTTTTCTTTTTTCTTACCAGTTTTCCCAATCAAGGGGCGAAGTGCATGTAATTATATTTATCTTATGGTTTTTTTCTTATGGACTTGCTTTATACTCTCTCTCCCTCTCTCTCTCTCTCTCTCTCTCTCTCTCTCTCTCTCTCTCTCTCTCTCTCTCTCTCTCTCTCTTTCTCTTTCTCTTTCTCCCACTTTGATGTGGATCTGAAAAACTGACTCGAATTGATACTGCTTTGTTGAAGTCTGCTGTTCACAGTTAGCCAGTTATATATACTAGCCTTAAATCCTTTCCCTGAAATAGAGTATTGTTGGGTTTTTTTTTTAATTCTGTGGCATGTTTCTAAAATATAGTCCTAACCATTCCCCAAAACTTTCTTCCCTATGCATCTTTTTAACATGAGCCTCCATTTTTTAGGTCATGAGTGATAAAACACTGTTGGCAATACCTAGGTGTCAGGGATAGAGGGTGAAGCTTCATCCTCTTTTAACCTGACTTAAGCTTCCAGATTACGGTATTGTGCAGCTATATATTTTCTTCAGTGAAAACTGAAATGAACTAGGCATGAAAAAAAATCCATTCTTCAACCAAAATGAAATTTAGACACCCATTCCATAACCTGACTGTCAAGAACTGTCCGTCACAACTGATGATCTCTGTGTATAAAAGCTGCCTTTTTTTTAATTTTCTAAGAACATGAAACCAACATTGTTTTAAGTATTGATTTATCTCCAGACTTGAAGGAGGCAGACAGAAACACGAATCTAGTTTCTATTCTCTCAGAAAAAAAGTAAATTTTCTATTAAGACATCTGTGTGTTGTTTTCATGGCTATTTTCTGACATTTTAACAAAGGGATTATTTTACAGAATCTCTCTCAAGTGACCATATTTCTCAAATAGTCTTTCCTACCTAAGCTTGTTTTCTATGGTATTTCTCTTTCATCATGAATGGTGCTTTAAATTCATTAACTGCTGAATCTGCATACACATCCAATTCAGCTGAGTCCTTACTCTGTGTTCTTTTCTTTCTGTCCAGATTAGAGTGCTTTATAGATAACTTTAGCATGAAATCTTGCCCACTCTACCACAAAATGAAAGACCAAGAAAGCTCTATAAATATGAAGCTAGAGCTAAGATCAAATGATCAGACCCAATTTCTGAGGGGGACCAATAAGAATTTCTACAAGGCAGTCTTGTGAATACAGACCCAGTATGGGCTAAATTGGTCCCAGTCACAACTTGTTTAATACTAGTATACAAAAACATTTTTTATTTCCATTTTTAATTTCTTGGCCTGACATTAGCTTTATTCTTATTTAGAAGAGTAAATGTTGTTATCTGTATGACATCTTTTGTGTTTTTAGAAGCAACTTATGGTCCTGAAGTATCTAATATACAGTTTTCCAGAATATGAGGTCAATCATTTTATCTTTAATTTTATGGATGAATGAAATAGAAAGGGGTAATTTTTTATTCCATGGGGAGGTTATAGCCACTTGTGGATAAGAAGTTCTACAAGATGTGGTTTATCAAAACAACTGCCTTTGAAAAAGCTAACTTAGAAGCCAAACTTTGAAGTAAACTTGGCTAACCTCAATTATATTCCTTTCTACAAATTAATATTTATTTTCAAATTCAGCAAAATAATTAGCCAGGGTGATTTATAGGCAGATACCTACCTGTATGAAAAGAGGAAACATCCAGTTTAAAAGAAATAAACTAGCTTAAAACAGAGCATCTTGGTTTTGACAATACATTATTTTTGTGTTTTATTTCAGAGAAGAAACAGCATGAAAGCATATTGTAACTTACCTTTCTTTTTACTTATTTAAGACTTTGAACTATCCAGCATGGGTTGGAGTTGTTTTTTTTTTTTTTAAAGCCATGTGCAAGTAAAAGTAGAATGATAACCTAAATTTAGCATTTTTTGGATCTTTCTAAAAACACTGAATCTAATTCTCCCAGGTAAAAAGCTGTGACCTGAAAGAAACTCCAGCTTCCACAAGTGCCTGAGTTATTCCCACATGACACCTTGTGTGTTTGAAGAATGTTTTCTCCTTCTAAAGTCCCCAAAAGTCAACTAATATCCAGAGTAGAAAAATAACCATTAGCAAATTAAATAAATTAGGTTTCTATTTATCATTGTAGTTACAAGCCTGATTAGTCAATAGTTTTAAAATTCAAATGTTCTCCTCTCTACCTTTATTAGTCATTCATGCCTAGGAAGAATCATTCGTGTCTTTGAACACATCTTGCTTGTACTTCCCAACAGGGACAGAGGTTCAGCCAACACCTGTAATCAAGGAATAGTCTCACTCAGCTTTCAGATTCTAAATAATAGACATATAAAAAATACAAGAGTCATGAAGCTCCTAATTGTTCTTCACTGTTGCTCTTTTTAGACTTTCTGCCTTTAGCTACAACATTTTATGTGTTATCATTCTCTTCAAAGCCACATAGTATTCCTTCATATCAGAGGTTCTTAACCTTCTGTGTATGTGTGTCATAGACCCCCTTGGCAGTCTGGTGAATTTCATGGACCCCCTCTTCAGAATAATGATTTAAATGTATAATATAAAATATATAGATGATAAAGGAAATCAATTATATTGGGAATATTTGTAAAACATGTTTGTAGATCTGATGAACATAGTCGTTAAAATTTTACTAAACAATTCAAATGTAGCTTTTGAGTCCTTTAATTTCTAAAGCCTAAGGCTTTCTCTTCATCCTAGGTAAATTTTGTAATTTTCATTCTCAAGAATCAAAGTACTAGAAGAAAATTGGGAGCTGCTGGAGTTGTGCTTCCATCGCCAGTAACTGTCTATTTTACATCTGTAGACTTAACATACAGAAGTTGCATCTGGTTATGATATGACAGTTGTCTAAAACTATACTTAAAACTGAAATCAAAACTTTCCTGCTTAAGGCCCCCAGAGTAATTGAACGCCGCTCAGTGGCTTTCAGGCAAGTCAAGTACCTTCAGAAGTCATTTGGGCACATTTTGAAATGCTAGTTTAAAAAAAAGTGGAATTTGCATTTATTCTTCTGTCCAAGTGATGAAAAACATCTGCCCTAAGGACAAAGTAAGTGTCCTTTTTTACTGATTTTGGAGAAATTGTTTATAAACAGAAAACCAATCACCTGCATAAAACATAAGCACCCCCAGAATTCAGGCAAGGTTAAAAATAAAAAACCAAAAAATGTTTGCCTTCCATCCTATGTCCTTGTTATAATTTACATTTCAGAGACTGTAGAAGGCCCACTGAAAAATACTTCATTGGCAATGCAAATTTACTGCTTAAGGGAAGGAGAAAAGGCAGAAGGAAATTGGTCTGGTGTGCAGAAAACTGCAAATAATAATTAAAAATGCCAACCCTGTATAGTAGAACCATGGATAAACAGTCACAATTTTTACTAAGATGCATTTTAATTTTTACCCAAAATGTAGAAGTATGGGAATTTTTTTAAGAGGGGGTGGTCCTTTTTCTATATCAATCCTTGGTTTTAAAGTGAGGTTTGTGATACGTGGTTTTACCAACCAGAGACTCATGTAGTAACATCTCTACTTGTAGGAACTCTAGAATGTGGATGGAAAAGTTTTTAAAGGCAGCATTGTGTTTTTACAACCAACAGCATAAAGTTAAATAACAGGTTTCTCTGCGCATTGAAAATAGGATGTGATTATCCAAAATCCTACCTATTCACAATTTTTCAGAAACGCAAGTCATATTGAAGTCTTAGAAGATTTGATTTATCATTTTTGCCACAGTTAACCCATTCAGAGAACCTGGAAATAGTAGTCCCACTGGGTAGAGAATCAGCTGGAGTAGTTTTTTTTTCCCATTTCTTTGCCTGATACTATACACCTGGCCTAGTCTTTTCTGAAAATTAAGGATTTTTATTATAATATTGCATTGAGTTGAGTATTTGCTTATAGCGTTGACTTGTCTCTAAGATTTCCTATTATAGATCATAATTTGGTAATCAGCCTGCCTTTTCATAGTTCCACTGAACTCACTGCATAATACTTTTTAAATTTTTTTAAAAGCCCTCTAGAAGTTGAACATGGTTACTTGCACAATCAAGATTCTGACAAAAGCTCCATTCTTTCATTCATTTGACAAACATTTATTAAGTACCTACTGTATGCCAAGCACTGACCTAGGCAGTGGGGCTATAGAGGAAAAAAAAATAGTCCCTGCTCTTAAGGACCTTTACATGCCACATCATGAAGGATACAGAATACGTTTTCAAGTGTAATCTTCAGAAAAGTTTATTGGGGTTTTTGTTTATTTCTTACTTAAGACAACCTCAACTTCTGAACTCCATTAAAACTTAAATATATGTAGATCAAAACTACAACATGAAAAATTCCATATAGGATGAAAGAGGAAAAAATCAGAAATGGACTGAACTGCATGCTTCCTTCATCAATGAACTGGTTAGCCTTAACTTTTATAAAAAACACATTTTTCAATGTTCATTTTTACTAAATATGGAGAAAATGATTGCCTGTGAAACTTTTTAAAAATATTTTGTGAATTTTTTCCAAGTTTCTACACTTAGGGATATCATGATATTTCTTTTCCCCTCCCCGCTATCCCGTATTCATCTGGAGCTGGTTTTTTGTTTTGGGGTTTTTTTTTGTTTTTTTTTTTTTTTTGCAAAGCACTGAATTTTTGTTGGAAAGTTTAAAAAAAAAGAATCTGGGGACAAAAGAATAGAAGTACAGAAAGAAAAGAATTACAGGGTGGCTTTCTATTCGTTTACCTATAGCTGATGTACTGTATGGTTTATGTTTACAGAACTTATCTGATTTGCCTTTGTGAAGTAACCTAAATGAATGATAAAATGGGTCTGATGGACCATTTGACTGTTTGCCTTAGTATTCTATTTATTTTTCTTCTTTTCTGTCCTTTTCAATAATTCAGGCTGTATTCCAAAGCTGTATAAACACAACATTCTCTTTTACAACCCCTTAGTCCAAGTATCAGAGCCCAAGCCTCCTCTGAAATGTGATTAAAATCCAGGAACCTCAAGACACATACAGAAAAATTCCCATGAGCACAAATGATCTATAGAATGCATAGTTTAGGCAATATCTTTGCATCTGTACCAACCAATAGGATACCTTTCTATGTTCCCACTTGAG
The DNA here is from genome assembly GCF_011100635.1 of Trichosurus vulpecula. NCBI lineage: Eukaryota > Metazoa > Chordata > Mammalia > Diprotodontia > Phalangeridae > Trichosurus > Trichosurus vulpecula. The sequence continues at coordinate 558,275,771 of NC_050573.1, read as the reverse complement.
TGCATGATACCATAGAAATATAGCATGTCAGAGCTCAAAGGGATGTCAGAGGTCATCTTATCAATCCCCTCATTTTACAGAAGAGGAAATTGGGGTGCAGACAGAGGAAATTACCTACCGAGAATAACACATTTAATGGAAGAGTTGAGAATAGAACCCCAGGCCAGGACTCTTATCATTATATTGTGCTGCCATGTCCTATATTTAGGAATCAGTAACTAAGGTAAAGTTTCATTTTTCAGAGAGTCCTATAGAATTCTTATCAGGGCTGTCTCCCACATGAAAATCATTATCTAGAGTATATGCATTTCAACACACTCGTATTCCTATATCTAAATGTGTTTGCAATAGTTTCTGCAGTGTAATGTTGATAGAATGTTTATTCATGCTTCTGAAAGATATTTTGAAGGTATGCTGAAATTCACCTTAGTTACTGACACCCTCATAATATGGTAGTGCCAGTGAAAACCATTTAGTAGCCAACTTGCAGTTGGTTTTGCTGCTCTTGCCCAGAGTTAGTAGTGTAGTGATAGTATATATCTAGGTCTAAGAGACCTTTTTTTCCTTCTTCTTTTTCATTAAGCACAATAATAATGGCATGAAGACGTATTGAGAGAAATCCATTGTTGATGTCTGGTATGAGAGAAGGGTATTATTCATTAACTTTGCCTAATACTATTAATAATGTGCTATGGAAATAAGTGGAGAGGTAATGAAATGTAGTATTTTACATTTATGTATTTTTTTAAAGGAATAATATTTTTCTAATGAGAACATATTCTGTAAGCTTAGTTTGAAAACACTGCACTCTTGACAAATAGGATCATTTCCACCCCACTAGGACAACAGTTTTGCAGTGGTATTGACAGAGCTCATCCAGGCCTTGGTTTGGGAAGCAGGTTCTCACATACCTTTGTCAGAGAGATTACTGACCCTGCCTTACCACTGAATGAAAACAGGTGGTGGGATCGTCTACAGAATGACAGAGCTAGAAGAGACCTCAGAGACCATCTAGTCCAATCTCCTCATTTTACAAATGAGGAAACTAAGATACATCAAGATGACATGACTTGTCTAAGTCACTCCAGCGGTTAACATCAGAGCTAGAGTCCAAATTCATGCACGGGTCCCAAATTTAGCATTCTTTTCCACTGTAGCACTGTTTTTAATCAACATTGACCAAAAAATAGAATTTTTTATACCTGCCATTAGAATAGATAACATTTTTTTTAAAAATAATCTAATTGTACTAATGGTAATATTTCATTAATTAATCCTTTGAAAGAATTAATAACATCCTGGCAGCTATGGATGTCTAAGAGGTTTATGAAGTCCAGGAGATCTCCAAGTTAAATTCTTTCAGCTATTTCAGGAATAATAGTATAGTTAAGGTTGAATGAAAAAATCACTATCTTCTATTTTGTTGTGACATGATGTGGAGAAACATCTGTGTGCCTGAGATTTGTCCATAAGTGCATACAACCACGATGTAAAAGCTACCAACTGCAGTATCCTCACACTCTGTGTTTCAATAGCAATGGAGAAAGAGAACATGTTTAAAACAGTCAAGAAGAGTAATTCTTATTCTCCATCTATGAGTGTTTTCCAACTTGTTGTGAAATGCACCCCAGAGCTCTCAGATGAATCCTTTCTGCTGAATGTCACCATTCCCAATGGCACATGTTCTCAGTTTTCCCCAGATCTTCCCCAAATGCAACGTCCTAGCTCAGTCAACACTGCCTATGAAAAAAAAAAAACAAACATTTAAAAGAAGTTGCCCATGTCTTGCATCTCCACAGTTTTCCAGGCACAGATAGCTTCTTCAGACCTGAGGAATTCACTCAGACCCTGAAGGATGGATTTAACATTTAGTCCTCTGAATCCCCTTTGAAGATGTAGATTTCTCATTCTTAGTCACTGCATAAAATGAAAAAAGGGTGATTTCGTAGCAGTTAGTACTTTATCTGATCATACAAATAGACTCCCCAGTTGGTTTAAGAAAGTTACCAGAAGTCTAGCTAACAAGCGTTTATTAAGCACCTTCAGTGTACCAGGCACTGTCCTAAGTGCTGGAGACACAAAGGTTAAAAAAAAAAAAAGGCCAGTGCTCCCAAGGAACTCACAATCTAAGGCAGGAGAGAAGCCCTTCTATGTCCCATTCTCTTGTTCATCATTTGGTCTCCTTTCAAATAGGCTCCACTCAAGAACAGCTGTTATTTTGAATGTACACCCCTATAACAGAAGCATCTGTGCAAAGTCTAGTGAGAGGAGAACTATGCAGTTGTCCGTAAGAGCTAACTCTAAAAGCCTGTTTTGTCTTAGAGATGAAAAAGGAGAAAGCATCTCTCAGAGAGAAAATGTGTCTCCTTGGTTTTGCAGCAGCTAGCAACAGCTTATGCAGTCGGGGATGAAGCATAAGTCCTCCCGAGAACAGAAAGAATCCAGTGGAGTGAAATAATGTTTCAGAAAATAGAAAGAAGTTCCTATTATTTCATGGTTGGTTGGTTGGTTGGTGGGGTTTGGGGGGAGGAGGGGAACGGAGGGGCTGCATATTTTCCCTCTTCTCAAACTTCAAACCTAGATTCATTTGATTCTTACAGGGGTTTAAGAAAATGTTGTGTAAAATGCAGCTTTACACTGAATGTAGGTTGTCGATGGAAATTTCCAGCTTTAGCTGCTCATTTTGGGTGAGCCTTATACATGTAAATAGATCCACTTTTGTTGGGGGAGGGGGGAAAGGGGGCCTGTTGTGCTCACACTGAATTAGAATTTCTGGGCTAGCTGCTGAACTTTGTAACCTGAAGCATACATTGACTGTTCTGTCTCCTACAGATTAATAACCACAAAAAAGACATCAGAAATAACACTGCCAGAGACAGTCAAACTGTAACTGTGGCTTCTCTCTTTTCCTCTGTACAGTATTAATAGAAAATAAACTGCCTTTTCACTGCACCTACCTCTGTGTCTCTGTGCTCAGATTCTTTTCAGTTCCCACTAGGCCAAGATCTTCTGTATCGGGGTGACTTGCTGTGTAATTGAGAAGGCTGCTCAGTAAACAAATAAACACTAACAAACATGTCTGGGTCCCCATTCTGTACTGACTGCTAATCCGTGGCTGTTGGCATTCACCCAGGCCTACTAACTCACCTTACTGCTGCTTTCCATCCCATCCTGCACCAACCAACCTCTTATTCTATATGTATCTGGATAAAGCCATCCCTTTTCTTCTCACTTAAAGACTTTGCCTTATCTTGGGCACTTTGCACATTCTTCAGGTTCTGGGAGTTTCAGCAAATCAGGACTAAACCTTGAGACAGACGATACAGCTCCTTAGGCAGGCAGTTCCTTGGCGTTTCTTGCAGTGAAGTCTCTGTAGGGGTCTGGGTGGAGAGCTATAGCATTTGCCAAAGTGTTGGGGAGGATTACAGTTTTACCATAAACTGACAGTTACGGATCCTCAGTATACCTCTGTGCTCTCACCCCTCTCACTTTTGGAGTCAGTAGCCACTTGGTTCTTACTGCCTAAGGCAGGTAGGTAGTATAGGGGTTAGAGTACTGGGCTTGAATCCTACCTCTTACACTAATTAAGAGACCCTGGTCAAGTCACTTAACCACTTATTCAGTTTCCTCATTTGTAAAAGAAAGAGGTGGGACTCAGTGGCCTTCTAGGATCCTTTTCAACCCTAAATCAACGAGCCTATAAATTTTTGTCCAAAAAGAACAGATTTAAACTGAAGATTTCTTTGTAAGCTACCAAGACTCGGACAGGAAGAAATCGAGTCGTCTTTGCTTTGGGCTCCAGTCTTTCAGGTGCTCCCAGCTCTGACCAAAGGGGCTAAATTGGGGGTTTTTAACCTATTTTTGTCATGAAATCCTTTGGAAGGCTGGTGAAACCTATGGAATCCTGAAAATAATTTTTAAATGCATAAAATAAAATGTATAAGATTGTAAAAGTAACGAATGACGTTGAAATACAGTTCGAAGGTTCACTGGATAGACCTGGAATCAGGAAGACCTGAGTTTAAATGTGGTTTCAGAGACTAGCTGTGTGATCCTGGACAAATCACTTAACCTCTTTCTACCTCAGTTTCCTCATCTGTAAAATAGCGATAGTAATTACAGCTACCTCCCAGAGTAGTTGTGCAATAATATGCATAAGATGCTCCGGAAACCCTAAAGCACTGCACAAGTGCTGGTTATCATTAGAATCATCGTCATCATCAAAAATACTTTTTAGAACATCAATGAACCCTTGCAGGTGCATACTTATGGTAAAGTTCCAAGGTTTTTTGGGTTGTTTTTTTTTTTTGCAGGGCAATTGGGGTTAAAGTGACTTGCCCAAGGTCACACAGCCAGTACATGTGTCAAGTGTCTGAGGCTGGATTTGAACTCAGGTCCTCCTGACTCCAGGGCCGGTGCTATACCCACTGCACCACCTAGCTGTCCCACAGTTCCGAGGATTTGAAGAAGAAATGCAATAAGACAACAGCCTTCCAGCTAGAGATAGACAGCAAAATTATTTCTAATTCCTAGGAGCTGGCCAAATAAATTGGGAAAAGGGTGATTTAATAACAATTAGTATTTTATCTGGTCATGCAAATAGACTCCTCTGTTGGCTCCAGAGAGTTGCTAGCAGCGCCCAGGTGGTTACCCTTGGCTGAATGGCCTGTCCTCGGGTTCATCACCCGTCTATCTTATAGTTGTTTTAAAATTCCCCTTGCACATCAGTGATGACTCACTTCCTTCAGATTACCTAGAAAAAGAGGATTTCCTTCCCCAAGAAGGGGGAATAGGCCACGCCAAATCATTTGCTAATTAAGAGAATGGCGGCGTTGGGCAAATCAGATATGTGGAGAGATTTACTATTTTTGTAGTTGTTCCGTCTTTTCAGTCTTAGTAAGTGTCTGAAGCCACATTCGAACTCAGCTCTTCTTAACTCCAGACCTATCCACTCAGCCACCTCGCTGCCTGGAGGGCTACTATGGCATGGAACAAGATAAAGTTCTTGTTGGTTTCATGAGTTTCTAACTCAAGCGGGGCGGGGACAACATTTTAGATTTTAAAAGAATACAGAACCAAGGGGCTGAGACTTCCTAGGTGACTTAGCTGGGTCGGACAAAGGAGATTGCTGGAAGAAGGGCATTTCATCGTCTGCCTTAATCATTTTAAACATCCTTTTCTATCAGGAAGTCCTTTTTGTCTCTAAATTCAAATTTCGCTCACATTAAATGTCAAACCTAGTTCTATCCGATTTCATGCTAAAAGGACGTAGGGGAGAGAGTAATAGACTTGGGGTTAGGAAGACCTGAATTTCAATCTTACCTGGGACAATCACTAGTTTGTGAACATGGGCCACCTTCTCTCAACCTCAGTCTCCTTGTCTGTAAAATGGGGATAGTCATGATGCCTATCTTATAGATTTTTTTTGTTAGGATCAAATGAAAGAATCTATGCACAATGCTTCACCCTTAAGTAGATCAGGTATGTAGTCACAACCATTCCTTTTAGGCATGAGGAAGCTAAACCTCAGGAAAGTAAAATGATCTTGGGCAGGGTCACAGAAACGGTGACAGAACTGGGACCTCAACTCCAGGTTTCTGGCCCCAAAGTCAGTGTTGTTTCTACCACACCCAGCTTTCACCAGCACCCCACCACCACCACGCCCAGCCCCATACATGACTGAGAAAGATCCTTGGAGTGTGGGGTGCAACGTGGAATTACAACTACTTGATAAATCGGCTATTCTCAAACCACAGAGATCAAAAGTTAGCTTCTCCTTTGTCCCAGGCCTGCGATCATGATGTCATAGATTCAGAGCTGAGGGAGACGGCAGAAGTCATCTAGTCCCATTCCCTCTCTTTACAGATGAGGCCCAGAGGGGTTAAGTCACTTGCCCAAGTTAACACAGATTATATGGATCAGTGGCAGGATCTGAACCCAAGCCTTCTGACTCAAAATCCAGCGCTCTTACACTAAATATAGTAGAGTCAGGGGAATTCGTTTGAATGGGACTTGTTATTTCACTCGTGTTGGTCAGGGTTTTGTTGTTGTTGTTGGGTTTTTTGCCGTAGGCCCTTTTGGCAATCTGGTGAAGTCTATGTTTTATGTCATTAGGGGAAATGCTAAATTTCAGTTAGAGGTCAGTGAAAATAAAAATGTGACCTCTTTTCTCCATCTTAGTTTGTGCCGTGCCCATCCCCTCCCTAAATGTATCCGGGGACTTGGACCTAAGGTTAAGAACCCCAGGTATTGGGAATTGTCTATTGGTCAGGAAACTCCCTCTAACCAGGGCACATTAGCACCTGCTTGGCAGCTTATAGCCTTAGAAGAATCGTCTGGGGCACTGAAAAGTCAAGTTACTTGTCCAGGGTCACAAAGCCAGCTTGAGTCAGAGGTGAGTCTTGAAGACAGGTCTGCCTGACTCCTTCATCACTACTTATCCATTAGGCCTCACTGGCAAGCTCATAATAAAGCTGAGAAAGAGAGACAAAGTCCAGGTTTTTATTCCAAGGCTCATTTCCAACTCTTCATGACGCCATTTAGGGTTTTCTTGGCAGATGCTAGAGTGGTTTGCCATGCCTTCTCCAGCTCATTTTACAGACGAGGAAACCGAGGCAAACAGGGTGACATGACTTGCCCAGGGTCTTACAGCTAGTAAGTGTCTGAGACCAGATTTGAGCCCAGGAAGATGAGTCTTCCTGACTCCAGGCCCAGCACTCTATCCACTGTGCCACCTAGCTGCAAGTGTAAAAAAGATTTTCTTAGCCCTTTCCACCTTTGGCAGCCTCCCAAGGGACTGTTGCTTACTGGATTCAACTTTCTGGATGTCAGAAGATCGAACTGTGGTACTTTATTTACTCCCAAGTTGTTGACTAATACCCCACACGGCTTCCTGGTCAGCTCCTTAGATTAGGACTTTTCATATCTGCACTTAGCGCCCTGAAAAATGTTTCCTTTATTGAATAAGGTCTTCCGCCCATTCACCAGCCTATCCACGACTGACTTCTGCCTTCCTCTAACAGTTGCTACGTCTTGCACAAAGGCATTGACTGGCACCGTTTAATATCATAGACTCCTAGAATATTAGGCCTGGAAAGTATCTAGTCCAACCTTTGCGTATCCCAGATGAGCCAACTGAGACCTAATTTCTCCCGCAGTGGCCCAATAGCAGAGCTGAGCCTAGAACCCACACCTCTTGCCCCTTAAGCTGATTTACTTCTCTTTCACACCAATATTAATCTTTTTTTGCTGGTATCCCTACGTCATGCTTTTCCATAGCTACTTTTGTGCCTCCATTTGCTAAATGCTTCCTTCTCTAGTTTTATATGTAAAAAAGTATCTTCAATGCCTTTTGAAATTTTGTCCACAAATAATATTTGTTTTTTAGTGGGAAAGATGTAGGCTCACTATACCAAGAATTTCTTCCAGTTACAGTCTGCCTGTGTATGCACTTCTCCTTTTTGGGGTATGATGGCCTCGTGTTAACATATCCTAAATCCACTTAGACATAAAATCGGAAACAGAAATTTAGAAGTATGTCTTTGGGAAAGGAGTAGGAAGAACAAAGACATAGACCCTCTGAATGTGCTTTACAAATCAAAAGTTAGAGACACGTGGTATGATGAATGACCCAGGGTAAATCGCTTAACTTCTGTCTGCCTCAGTTATGAGGCTAAAAGGAGATAATGCTTGCAAAGCATTTTGCAAATCTTAAAGTACTACATAAATGCTAGCAATTATGATTAATAATTTCTAATACGATAAATAGCAAAAGATAGAACTCACCTAGCTGAAAAACTCTTTGGGCTTCTCAGGAATTTTTCAGAGTGTAAAAAGGTAGAAGTGTAAGTTTAACTGTAAGTGTTAAGTGTAAGAAGTTTGGGAAATGCTATACTAAACTATATATCTTCTCAATTTTAAAGTTGTTCATTTTTGATACTATGTTCTGTTTTTCTGGGCCAAAATTATGACTAAAATGTGTCCAATGGGCCAGAATCCTTTAGTCTGGGGACCCAGAACTTTTAATAATCAGTGTCTCTGAGCAGGTCCCAGTTTCTTCCTAGAGTTGAGAAAGAGAGAGATGGGGCCGGGGAAGAAAAGGGGGGGCGGGGGGAAGGGAAAAGAGAGAGAGAGAGAGAGATCAACAGTTAGTGGGAATTTTCTGTCCTTTAAAATATAGCCTCAGCTTGTTCTTCACCAAGAGCATGCCTCACACTGGAATACGTGGATAGATTCGGAGGTGTCTCCTAGACTGCAAAGGCTTACTGTTGCTTGCTTTCAGCCTACAGGTTGAAAGTGAAAATCAGATCTGTAGTGAACTTTAAACCTGCCAGTCTTAGAAGCAGTGGACTGAATATGTCAACCACGAAGTTCAGATTCTTACTTAAAGAGCTCCAATTTAGACAAAACAATAGTGACAAGTTTTCCAGCTGAACAGCCGTCCCCTGGCCAAAACAAATCCCTCCTTGATGAAAAGCAGGTCTCGTTGGCTTCTGCTGAACTATGAGAGCGGTTTTATGGGGCCAGATGTGAATTTGCAGACATACCCAGCCTGCTCGTTGTGCCAAGAGGCTAGGAGGGCCGTGCTCAGCACACCTGGAAATAGGTGGCTACTGTTATTTCCTAACATAACTCGGGCCGGACAGTATGCTTGATGGCTATTTCAGTACTCTGGGGATGAGTAAACAGGAGCAGTAAATACAGCAGGCTTGGTTCGCTCACAACTGGAGAAATAAGCAGCCCAACCCCAGGGGCTGGAATAGTGGAGGAGGGGCATTGCTCACCAGATCTCACAAATGCCACATTAGTGTTAACTTTCCATCCGCTCCTATTTTTTCTATTTAATGAGCTTCAGGCTTCCCAAAGACCAAGTCACTCCTGCTCAGGCATTTAGGTAAGCACATTAACTCTTTCAGGGAGCAATGGCCTGAGTCAACAGACTCAGGGACTCAAATTTCTTCAGCTGCAAACAGTAGCTGTGAGGACCTAATGATATAGTCTGAGAAAGAGTACTTTGAAAGCTTCCGAATGTTAAACCGATGTAATCTATTATTGTATTGAGATTATGCGTCACTGATTCCAGAAAGTAAGTAGTCCTCGCTTATAACTTCAAAGAATTAATATTTCTCCCTTACTACAAGGAAATGGCCCAGGACCTTGGGCGATAGAGACAGTATGTTCATATTGAATAAAGGGCTACCCTTGAAGACCTGGATTCAAGTCCTGACTCTAACACATACCAGCTCTGTGACCATGGGTTAGGTGTTTATTATCTCAGTGCTCTTGGTCACTCTCTAAGACTCTAAGTTGCAGAGCAGGTGCCAATCTGTATTGGTAGATTGAGTTCCTCACTAGGAGCATCACAGATCCAATCCTACCCCCTATTTCCTGTTAGTATAAGCAACCAAACCAGGCATATGTGGAAAAGCTATGTGAGATAACAGAGACTGGAAACTGACCGTCTGCCATTTAGATGTGTGGAGGTGGGATGGTAGAGAAGGGGAGGCGACTCATCACTGACCCTCTGTTCCAGACAACCCCACAAAAGGAATCTCTATGTCTGCATGTACAGTAGACCCAAAACAACGCCTCCGTGAAGATAAAACTCTCCCAGAATAATTCAGAAGCATTTTTAAAGACTTTACTGGGGAGACCCATCCATTAATTTGTTAAATTATATGGAATCTTTATTCTTTGACTGGCATTAGCCAGATGCATCTTTCCTAACATCCCTAGTATAACCTAAAAGTTCAAGAGCCACTATTAAGTTTCCTGGATGCTCCATTTCCCATAGCTTTTCCGGAGGAAGGAGAGCAGGAAAGCCAGCGGACCCAGAATCCTGTTGGAACTCTTGATAGTTGTCCCAGTATCAAATGATTAGCCTGGACAATGTAGGATCTTTCCTTTCACGTGGAATTTGGAAAGTGAAGAACATCCATTCCTTGTGGGCAGGGCGCTGGTTTTGTTTATTTACAGAGGGGGAGGAGTTTGTCATGTGCCTCACCAGGTCCTTCCCAAATGTTCCTTGAATTTAAATGTGACTATCCTCCCCTGGAAGACTGAAAAAAAACCCTTAGGGGAATTTGTTTCAAATGAAGTGAAAGCAATTAAGAGAAACAAAAAGGAACATCCCCAGACAAAAACTTAATAGTTTTGACCACCTTTTTTTGTCGTTCAGTCATTTCGGTCCATCCAACTCTTAGTGACTGTATTTGGGGTTTTCTTGGCAAAGACACTGGAATGGTTTGTCATTTCCTTCTCCAGCTCATCTTACAGATGAGGAAACTGAGGCAAACAGGGTGAGGTGACTTGCCCAGGGTCACACAGCTAGTAAGTGTCTGAGGCCAGATTTGAACTTTGGAAGATGAGTCTTCCTGACTCCAGGTGGGCATCAACCTTCAGTAAACCATGAAAAACTAAGATCGTGCTTGTTTATTGAGTCAGGCCCTGGTTTCCTTTTACCTGACTAAAACCATCCGTTACCTGTCATATAGAACCTGACCTTGTGCTAGATTGTCTCTCTGCTTCTTGGAAGACTGGCAGAATTCATTTAAGAATACCCAGTAAAAACCACTGTGAAGTGTGATGCCAGTATAAACGATGAGCCTCCCCGCCCATTCCCCTTCCCAGTCATTCCTGCCCACGGAGAGCAGGCTAGCTCATGCCAGCATATCAGGGGATGAGAGAGGGTGCAAGTCCGCACGTGTACATACATAATCCTATCTGCAGCAGGGGCTCACCCTTCAGAGACCTGTACTTGCACAATTGTTTTTTGTTAAGAGGGTTATCACATTAAGGCTTGCTTAATAAGAATGTTACTTTTGTTGCCTCGTACCAAAAATTCAGTGGGAGACAAGAGCTGTTTCACAGAGAGGTTAGGCATTATTATCCCTCCAAGATTCCATGAATGATACTGGTATTGCTGTTCTAAGGAGGCATCTTGGTTTAGGGCAGGCCTAGACAGTCACAATAATCTGACAGAGAAGGGGAGAAACTGTTTTGTTTTCCTGAATTACCCCCACTCCTCCCTGGGGGGAAGGAGAGGGAAGGGCAGGAAAGAATCAGACTTGTGATTTCATTGGTAGAGGGAACTCCCAGTGAGAAAACTCCCTCTCCCATAGCAGATGTTATCTGCTCTGAAAATTCAAGTCTTAGAGTTGCCTGAAGCACAGAGATGTTAAGTGACTCCCAGGGTCACGCAGGCAGCACACAATTAGACCTAGATCTTCCTGAATGTGAGGCTAACTTTTTTTCTGCTAGGCCATGCTGCCTCTACAGAATTCTTCCCCAGTTTATAAATCAGGGAACATCCATTCTAAGTGACTTGTAGAGCTCAGTCTCCACTCTAGGTCTCACAATTACCAAGTAAATGGTCTTCCTACTTAATAAAACACATTCTTCATGATGCACCCGTCTGAATCCTGTGACATACTGAGCCTGCCTTCCAGAAGTCATCATCTGAGAGTGACAGCCATACAAAGAGCATCCCAGTAGACAATTTACCCCATACAGGGTTGAGCAACTGTATGCATCACCTAGTAGAGAGAGCTCATGCTCTAGAGAAAATTCTGGAAGGAGACAGAGACAGAGAGTCAAGTACAGGAAAAAGCTCAGGGATAGAAATGGTATCTCTGACATCTAAAGGGAAGGCAATAAGCATTTATTAAGTGCCTGTTGTGTGCCAGGCTCTGTGTTAAGTGCCTTATAATTGTTATCTGATATATTGTTATCTGTATACCTCACAACAGCCCCATGAGGCGGTCACTATTGTTATCTGTATCTTGCAGTTGAGAAAACTGAAGCAGACGGATGTTAAGTGACTTGCCCAGGGTCACATAGCTAGTAAGTATGTGAGGCAGATTTGAACTCAGGTCTTCCTCATTGCAGGCCCAGCACTATCCCCTACGGCACCTCGTTGCCCATTAAAAAGAATAATAGAGGCAGCTAGGTGGCGCAGTGAGTACAGCGCTGGCCCTGGAGTCGGGAGGACCTAAGCTCAAATTCAGCCTCAGACACTTGACACTCTTACTAGCGGTGTGACCTTGGGCAAGTTGCTTAACCCCAATTGCCCTGCCTTCCCCCCTCAAAAAAAAAAGAATAATAACAAGTCAGTTATTAGCCTATGTTGTCCTTGGTTTTCCAGAGTCCTCTTGATTTTAAACCTACCCACAGCAAAACACCTTAAATGATAGCATCAATAATTGTATTAATAATAATAAATAATATTGATAATACCGATAACAAAAATGTTTTATAAACCATTAAATGCTATATAAAGCACTTGTTGAACATTAGTCAGTCAACAAACATTTATTTAGTGCCGACTATAGGCCGGGCACTCAGCTCAATGCTGAGGATGCAAAGACAGACAGAATCATGGTCCCTGCCCTCAAGGACCTTACCTTCTAATGGAGAGGACTACGTGTAAGTAACTAGGCACACACAAGATCTATGAAAGTTAATCTGAGGAGGAAGGACGCCAACCAACTGTGGGAGGACCAGGAAAGGCCTCCAGCACAATGTGGGACTTAAGTCACGTGTCAAAGGGAGCTAAGAAACCGGGAGGGGGCAGTGAGGAGGGAACACATTCCAGATTTACAGTTCCACTGGCTGGGAGAGTTCACGCAGGGGAGTAAAGTGTAAGAAGACTAGAAAGGAGCCAAGTTATAAAGAGCTTTAATGACTCACAGGGGGGTTGATCCTGGAGTAATAGGGAGCCACTGAAGTTTATTGAGTAGGTAGGGGCAGGAGATGATGGGGAGAAAGGAGGTGATACTGCACTTCAGAAAAATTACTTTGGCTACTGAGTAGAAGGTGGAGGGAGACCATTATATAGACCATGGCCGTTATATTAGTCCAGGTAAGAGGTGATGAGGAGGGCCTGAATTAGGGTGGCTGTTATGTGAATGTGAAGGGATCTAAATGAAAAATATTGTGAAGGTAGGAACAAGATTTGGCAATAGATGGGATGAGTCAAGAGTGAGGAGTCAAGCATTGTTCCACGGTCAATAAGCATTTATTAAGTACTTTGGCATTGTGCCAGGTTGTGGTCCTGGGTGACTGAAAGGATTGTAGTGTTTTCAAAAGTTGGAAGAAAGGAGGGTTTAGGGGGAAAGATAATGAGTTCTGTTTGGGACTTTTGAGTCCAAGCCAACTTGTTGAACTGAGTTTGAGATGCCCACGAGGCAGTTGGTAGCATGATACTATAACTCAGGGGAAAGATTGTGGATGGGCATATAAATCTAAGAGCCATCTGCAATAGGGGTGATAACTGCATCCTCAATAGCTAATTAGATCACCATGTAAGATAGCATAGAGTGAAAAGAGGAGAGGCTGCAGGAAAGAGTCCTGTTAGTAGGCATGACAGAGATGGATGAAGAAGCAGCAAAGGAGACTGAAAAGGAGCAAATTGATAAGAGGAGAACGTTATGAAAAGCAAGAGGGAGGAGAACATCCAACAGGAAAGGGTGATTAATAGTGTCAGAATTGGGAGGGTGTTCAAAGAGGATGAGGGTTAAGAAAAGACCATTAGCGCAAGTGAGCCTTATAAAAACTTCCTGCACTAAATAGCACGAGTGCTGTTAGCCTCATTTCAGAGACTCTCCACAAAGGTTTAAGTGACCAAGTCCTGATTTCCTTCTAGCACTAATCATCTCTGAATTTAAGGTGAAAGAGGTGAGGTGGTTTGCCTCACACAAATAGTAAAGGGCAGAGCCAGCACCTAGGGTCTTCTGGATCATAGGGTCCTCTGACGTCTTCCTGCTGTTGCCACTGCTTGGCAAAATTCACATACTTCTTTGTTCACCGTTAGTTCCTGCTCATCTAATCACTTAGGATAGAACAGACCGCACTGTGTGCCAGCTAAAAAATTAATTACACTATTGACATTTTTTCTAGAATAGTTAAAACTGTGCAGAGTAATAGTGATCTTAAACAAGGATTATATGGTACATAGTGAGAAACAAGTTTCTCTAGGACAAAAATCAACATGACCTGAAATACATGGTCTCTAACTTAATAAGAGGGAGAAAAGCTTTTTTCTTTTGATAGACTCTAATTATAGTTATATTCCATAATCACTCAAACACAGATCCTAAAGAAAAAAGCCCTTAGTAGCTATCCCACTACATTAATTTGGCCTAGAAGTAGTGGTTCAACTAGGGGAGCATGTTTCATGTGAAAATCACTATAAGACTTAACTGCCTCACTTAGAATTCCCTTGGGAATTGCATCTTCTTTCCAAAAAAAAGATAAAAATGATTGCTTCAGCTCTCTGCCTAGTCTAAGAGGATGAAAGAACGAATGAAAAAACATTTATTAAACTCTTCCTGTGTGCAAAGCCCTGTGATGACCATTAAATCGATCATTTGACAACATACTTTGGAACTTTATAGGCTTTTATAATATAGGATCTATATAATAAAGTCTGTGTTCATTATCAGAATTGGGTAGATGAGGGATAACAGGGCTTGGGCTCTAGGAGATAAAAATCCTGAGAAGGAGCCTGTTGATGGTGCCTGAGAAAGAACCAAACATCAGGAGGAATCTCAAGTTCCAAAATTCCAGGGAGTCAGGAAAGCAGGTTGGGTGCCAAGGGAGCATGGCAGAGGATGAACTGAGAAAAAGGTTTTCAGAAAAGCTAGGTCAGCTCCAAATGTTAGGCAGAGTGAGGGAAGAGGAACTGGGGATACTGGGTTAGACAATTACTTCACTTGAAGATTTACAATAGATCGTTTTCCCTTTACTTTTATGGCATTCTCTGTATGGGAAAAGGCTTAGAAGGAATGACCCAGTCTAGCACCTCTTTCAATTATAACCGAATATTTAAATAGTTCTCTAAGTCCCCCAAAGTGGTTTACATGCATCATCTCTTTAAATCCTCTCCAAAACCAGAACAACCCTTTGAGGGAAGTACTAAGGTGTCTTAATCTCCATTATCTAGCTGGGTCTCCACAGATTAAGTGACTTGCTTCTGGTCACCAGAGGCTAGATAATTCAGTCTAACTCCAAATCCAATTCTATGTGTGATTTCATGGGGATTGGATTAGATGACCTCCAAAGCGATGAATTTAAGACAGATGTTCACTTTAAGAATGGATGTTTGACCAATGGGACTGTTTATAGTTTCCCTGTTTGGCAAGCCTTTCATTATCTTTGAAACAATGTCCAAATTTTTATCCCAGTTTGCCATCTGAGGCTCTTGAGTAACTTGACCAATACGAAATATAAAAGAAAGATAGTAGTCTTTGCCTTGAATCTCTTCTTCCATAAACTCCTCAATCTTTTGGAATACAGATGTGTTAGTTTCAAGGATGTTTGTTTGTGAAGAAGTGTATCCCCATCATTGATGGCTGGTTTTTGTTTCTATCCTTAGCCCAGGATAAAAGAACTTAAATGTTCATGTCCTGAAGATCTTCTTGAAGACTTTCTGTATTTGAAATTGGAGCTTTATCTGAAAATATTAGAAGTAGTTTAGCATATCCACCTGCAGCCTAGATAAAGGCAGCTCTGATTACTGGTGGTCACAATCTATCTCTACTTTCTTGTGTCTCTATATTATAATTTGGGCCACTGTACTTTTTGCTAGGGCAGGTGGGTGACACTGTGGATAGAGTACTGGGCCTGGAGTCAGGAAGACTTGACTTAAATCCAGCCTCAGATGCTAATTAGTTGTATGACCTTGGACAAGTCACTTCATCCTATTTTCCTCAGTTTCTCTTTTGTAAAATGAACAAGAGAAGGAAATGACAAACCATCCCAGTATCTTTGACAAGAAAACCCCAAATGGGGTCACAAAGAGGGACAGCAAGTCACAACAACATTTTGCTAATGAATGAAAATTTCTCATATAGAACTGTCAATAAGCAGTATGCTTGTCATCTGAAGACCAGCCTAGCTATATTAAGAGAGGTTTATCACCTGGAGGCTGGCCACTCAATGGATTTTTTTTCAGTCACAACAACTCCTGAAGACAATCCATTATGGTATAGTGGTGCTTGGGTGGTGTACTTGCACTAATAACTTCACAGATCCTTGAAATATACTCTCGTATGAATACTAATTTCAACCCAAGTCTTATTCACCAAAAATTCATTCTCTGGCTTCATCACTACTAGAATGGATAAAACTCATTCCCCAGTTACAGATTTACTGGGGAGAGACTTAGATTTCTACTAAACAGTAGCAAGTCAGTATATTTGCCACAATTTTGATGCTCAAGATACATACACACATATATGCATGTATATGTACATATAAACACACATACATACATATATAGGAATATATATATATATATATACACACACACACATATGGGAAAGGATGACAGAAAATGACTAAGATCACATTAGCTGCTGTATCTGGGGGTGGTGTTGGTATCATTGTATGTGACCGGATTAATTCCCAGAGCACACCTATATTTTATGAAAAAGATTAGCGTCATTCATTGCTTAGATAGTATACATATACTGTCTTAGATGGAATGCCAGTGATGCTCAGATCCTTCGCCACTTACATTAGTGGTAGACCAATTTGATAGTCAGTGGCTAAAAGAGCTTTGGGATTATGACTTCCTCTAAGGAAAATCCTTGAAATCAGTAAATTCATTCATCCTTATTGAATAGATTAAGAAAGATTAAAGGATAGACCAAGCTCAATTCTGCCATGGTAATTATATGTGATGTTTTCCCCAGCTGTAGTAATGGTAATGAACACATTGAACCGGTCTAGTCAGAAATCGCTTAAAAATGTGAGAAAAGAAAAGTATAATCGTGACAAAAAGAGTCAGGATAAGGAAAGAAGTTCAGCTGGCCTGTGTCACCTGCTGGCTGTATATCCCTGACATGAACATAGAATCAGAACTACAGGGTTGGAAAGGACTCTGGAGGTTATCTTGTCCAAACCTCATCTAAAATGATGACTCTCACCTACAACAGTGGTGTCAAACTCTCATGGGGGCCACGAAATCCCTACAAGCCACATGTACTGACTTAGTTTTAAAATGTAACTGTATTTTGCTGTACTTTCATTTATTTTGTTAAATATTTCCCAATGACATTTTATTCTGGTTCAATTCTCACTCAGGAGTTTAGTGGGCTACATGTGGCTCTGGGATGTGTGTGTGACACCACTGACAATATTCCAGAAAAGAGGACATCTAGCCTTTTTTATTACTTCCAAAGATGTAGAGGTCCATTCTATTTCAGGACACTCTTAACTTTTAAGAATTTTTTTTTTTAATCCATAGTTAGCAGAAAACTGTCTCAATAACTTCTGCACACTGGCCCTGGTTCCACCCTTTATGACCAAGCAAAACCAAATTTCCATAGGATAACTCTTCAAATATTTTTAGAATGTTCTTGTCTCTTCTCGGTGTTGGTTTCCATGATTCCCAATGTGCCTGTCATGTGTTATTGTTCCACAATGATCTATTAGTTTACTCCTGCACATGGTAGGTTCTAGAAAATTTTATTGTATTGACTTGAATGATGAGCTCAGTTTAGGACATGATGAGTTTTGGGTGACAGCAAGTATAAACGCCCATCAGGGAGTTGTAAATGTGATAGTAAATCTCAGGAGAGAGGGGGAGAGGTCTTTGTTGTTGTCCAGTACTTTCAGTTGTTTCTGACTCTTTGTGACCCTATTTGGGATTTTCTTGGCAAAAATACTGGAGTGTTTTGTCATTTCCTTCTCCAGCTGATTTTACAGATGAGGAAACTGAGGCAAACAGGGTAAAGTGACTTGCCTAGGGTCACACAGTTAGTGCCTGAGGCCATATTTGAATTCAGGAAGATGAGTCTCCCTGACTCCAGGCCTGGTGTTCTATCCACTGTGCTGCCTAGCTGCCCATCTTTAGGAGTTGGTGTTACAGAACTATGGATCAAACTAGTTTAAAAAAAAATCAAAACCAAAGGGTTCTGATGATCTCAGAAGCTAAAGGAAGATGCAAAAAAGGAAGCCTTCACAGCTGTGGGTACTATTTGGTCTTTCACTGAATTGAATTAAATTAATTGAATTGAACTTCATACAATTGAATTCGTGTATCAAAAAGTACATTCTGTGCATTCCTGCTGCTAGCACCTTTGTCCCCAAGGAGCCTCCTGAAGTGAAGGTTCTCAGTTTGGCTCCAGTCTCCCTCTTCAGACTGATTATACAGTCCCACACAGTTCTTGTTCCAGGCAAACTGTCCTTGCTACTCTCCTTAGAAAACAGCCCATCTCCCACCTCCATGTCCATGCCGAGAACGCCCTTCCTGCCCATCTCCTCCTATGAGAAGCCTTACGTGCCTGCAGATCTTATCTCCAAGAGACCATTCCTGATTTCCCCATTGCCTTTATTCTGCATGTAGCTTGCATTTATTCATGTATCCTCCTCTAGTAGAATATGAACTCCTTGGAAGGAGAGGTCTCCTTCATTTGGTATTCGGTTCCCCAGCACTTTGCATAGTGCCTGGTGGTAACTTAATAAATACACTTTTTCACTTTGTTTATTATTAAGGCTTTGAGAGAGCTACCTCAAAGGAAACCATCCCTCATGGCTCTGTCATTATCGTTCAGTCATGTTCAACTCTTCGTGTCACACCAATGTTGTTCGTGGGGTTTTCTTGGCAAAGATATTGGAGTGGTTCGCCATTTCCTTCTCCAATGGATGAAGGCAAACAGAGCTTAAGTGACTTGCCCAGGGTCACACAGGTAGTGGACGTGAGACCACATTTGAACTCAGGTCTTCCTGACTCCAGACCCAGTACTCTATCCACTAAGCCACCTAGCTACCTCTGCTTATAGCTCTCAGCCACATGCTAATTGAAATGTGAGTTTTAGAAGGAAAAAAAGATGATTTACTAGAAGCTACCTTGATTATTATTTCATATTTCTGCCTGGGTCTCTCCACTTCCTCTTTATAGATAGAATTGAGAGGCAGAAGTGATAAGATTGCTCATCAGGGAGTTTTTCTCTGGGGATTTCTAGGAAGATCAGAAATAGGAAATGGTTCAAAGGACTCTCCCAAGGAGATGTACCATCTGACCAATTTGGGCAGATCTGTGCAGTTTGGCATAGCTGGGGTGAAAATGTGGGTTTCTGAAGAGAGGCTTTCGTTCCATACCGCAATACTTGTGGTTCCATTTCCTTCCTGTGAAAACAGTGGAAAGAAATCATGAGACATACACGAGAATTGAGATCTGGCCCCTGGTGATTACCAAGTGCTGGACTCGATTACTATCTGGGCATCTGCATTTCACTTTCAGCACAGTGGCTGACGGCTGTCTCTGTTTCCAGTGTAGGCTTTAATCATTTGAAGAACTAACTGGTTTTTAAATTTATGATAACACCAGTAACATATCTGAGAAAGCATGCTTTGATGATCCTAAGATTGGCAAAGCATGAGAACAGACATAATTTCTGCCCTCAAGAAGAGACTGTGTAACCTAATGTAAGCAAAGAAAGGGTGGCCAGGGGTGAGTGGGGGAGAACCGAATTATACCTGTAACAGCTGCAGAAGCAGGGCTATAACTGCATCATTTTTATCCAATAAGAGTGAGGCTGTGCATATCTTCAGAGCAGTGATGCTCTCCTTTTTTGGAATTGCAGTACCCCATTTTTTATATAAACACCTATACGATATAATTCCTCCCATGCATGTACATCTTGGCTCCCTGTATGAGGTAGTACGATGAAGGCAGGTGTAGTACAGGGCAAAGAGCCCCAGATTTGGGATCAGGGGATCAGGGTATAAATGATGACTCTGCCATTTAAGGTCACCTGTGTGACCTTAAGTAAATTCCTTAACCTCTCTGGGCCTGGGTTCCTTCATCTGTGAAATGTGAAGACTGGATTAAATGATCTCTAAGATCTCTTCTAGCCTTAAATCCTAGGATTGTGTGAGAAATCCTTTGACTATGAAAGGGCCTGAGAAAAATGTACCTTTCTGGATGGGCAGAGAAGGAGAAAATAAGACAGCATTCTGAAAAAGCAGAGGAATGAGGAGAATACATATACCCACAACACTGAATAATTAGAATTGGGCCTACCTGGCTCAAGTAACAAAACCAATGGACAAGAACTCAAGAAACCTAGATCCTATAACCCTAGATACTCCAGGTCGGTACAGTGGAGTACTGGGAAAAGAGGCATGGATTCTTGACTTCAACTAAGTAGCCATGTACTCTTTGAACCTTAGTCTCCCCTTCTATTAGTGAAGTCCTGTCTGATGGAGCTGTTACAAGGTTCTGATGAACCCATGTGGGGTGGGGGAGAGGTGTAGGAAGTTCCTTAATTAACCTAATAAGATTATAGTCCCCTGTTAATCCTTTCCCAAATAAAAGAAATTTCCAAATCAAAATGATGAAATCAGAGGTCCTGGGCCACAGTTTAAAAGCAACTGATGGGACACAGTGATTGGCTGGCTGAAGGTTAGTCACCACTATTCATAGCCACCACTATTCAAAGCATGCAACCGTGTATCACTCTTGGAGGTGCTCACCTCTTCCGTATTCACTCTTTGTTTTTTTCCCTTGTGCTTTATTCCAAAGTATAGCCACGTGTCGGGGAATGAAGGGAGGAAGGGACTTTCCTTCCTCCACCACCATGACAAGCACCGGCAACTTATGACAGAAGCACATAGCTACAATCAGACAATCAACACACATTAATTATTTATGTTCCAGGCACTGGGATAAGCTAGACAAAACCAGATGGACCTTGCCCTCAAGGAGCTTACATTCTAATAGGAGAGACAACATGAACATATAGCAGTATATACAGAATGTGTACAGAATGAATATATGTGTAATGAGTACATGTATAGATTCCCATACATGGTATGTGCCACCCACTCACTCATGGATTCACTCACCCCAATCTGCCTTCACACTGTCAGGTCTGGGTTCCCATAAAAAGTCTACATGGAAAGACTTCTTCAAGGGCCTACAAATAACTCTGTCAAGAGGTAATAACTTCTCCTATTCACCACTGTTCTTCTCAAGTCCCCACTAATGTGCTTCCATTTATACAAAATCAGCTGCTTACAAATATGACACCATGAGACATGACTGAACAGCAACAGTATATTGTAGGTATTCGATATGAAACAGATGCAAAAATCATCACATTCCACACATAAACCCGGACGCACACTGACATAAACCTGACTTAGGGACACACGAGTGAGGAAAACCAGTATGCTTGGGATGACTCGCAATTCTGGAGTCCAGGCCTTGACATCATCAGTTTGTTCAGGAATATTGGCACCGTATGAAGCTGCTTTTCTTCCAACTGTTCTCTTCTACTCTTGAACTAATGAGACATTGATAAGTTCTTTTAATTAACCCTTAAGAAGGCAATGAAAAAATTGTTATACTATTATATCATCTAGTAGTTCAATTCAGCCAGAGAATCGCAAAGTTCATTAGGGTGGCCCTCTCTGGGCATTGTAGACAAGCCCAGCCAAGCTCTCCGCTTGCCAGGATTCTGCATCACCCACTCAGTCATCATCAGTCAGCCGATCCAACAGTAAATCAGCTAGCTGTAAGGCCTGTTTTTCTCCTTTCTCCTTTTCTTGCTTACACCAAAGAACAGCAGTGCCTCTGAGAAGCTTCACCTCTCACACTGGAGATGATAGTAAAAGATAGTAGCTATTTTCTAATTAGCATTCAGTGTTTTTTCAGCCAATAGCAACTGAAGTCTTCAACAAGTTTCTTTACACTGATCTGTCAGAACTGGTTGTTTGTTTTTTTTTTTAATCTGCCTGCTGAGTCTCCATTCTCTTATTCAGTTCTTCTCTCTTGTCCATCCTTGACCAATCCAGCCAGGTTCTTCACCCTTTCAACAATTCGAATCAGTGTCTTACCTTTCCTTTTTGAGGTAAAAACCCACTAGCTCCATTTAAACTCCTCTTTTCTGTGAGGACTGAAACCAACCGTCCTTATGTAACCATCCCATAATTGTCAGATCATTTTGTGTTTATCCTTCTGTGACTTTTAGCCTCCAAGGCCTTGAAAACAGTTATGAACTAATGGATCAAATACTCTGCAGCCTCTGCCCATTCTCAGCCCTCAGACATTCTCTGTCTCAAAAAACTGTTTCTTCACAGTTGCATTTTAAAAGATTTTTTTTTAGCACACAAAGGTATTTTTTGTCCCTTTCATTGACCAAATTGTTCACATACAAAAGGAGAATCACCTTATATTCTCTATGAGGTGATGTAGTCCTTTTTATTTATGCAGAAATTCATTTTATGACCCTTTAGGCAATCAAACTGCTCATATCCTATCTAAAAATCATGTTTCATTACACATAGATTTTAGTAATTTTTATTAAACAACAGTTCTTTTTATGCCACTTTTAATAAGTTTAATTTTTCCTTCCATACTTAGCAACTGCGTTTCATGTTATTTGCATGTACAGGATTGGGGATCCTGAGACCTGCATCTGGAATACTGTAGACAGAAACTATGCTTCAGTTTAATTTTTTAGACTTTTCCAAATTAATCAGAGTAGGGGTCAATGAGCCAAAGAAAGAGAAATTGAGCATTTGGATTCAAACCCCCAGTATGGAATCCAGTCAATGTGAGCCCAGAGTCTTTGGGAGGCCCTGGGCCATAGGTTGCAGATGTTCATGAAAATCCTTTGAAACTATTCAAATGTGTGATGGGATTGTTATCACAGTTTGCAACACAAAGAAGTCTTCTATGAATCAAGGATATACCACCAAATCTCATTGATAAAGTGCTTTGAAACACTCTGAGGAAAAAGAACATAGCAGCTACAAAGAATAGCACTTCCAACAAACAGGCCAATCATGGAAAGGCAGTATCAACTTTCTCCTGTAACTTTCTTCTTAGATTCATACTCTATGTAGAATTAATAGCATTTAGAACCAGAAGAAAAATTAGTGATAACTGAGTTCAACAATTGAGTTTTACAGATGAGGAAATTGGAGCCTAGAAAGGATGTGTGATTTCTCCAAGGTCACACAAGTAGTAACATAGCATAGATTTGAACACAGGTACTCTGCTCCTAAATCCATTTCCCCTTTTACTTCACCTTGTTGTCAGCTAATAAATCCCAACGATCTCCTTGTATCTAAATCACAACTCATACTTTATGATAAGAAGGCAGAAGATACCCTTTACAAATTGAGGCTACCAAAAGATAAATGTTGAGAGGTCTCCATTTGCCACTTACTGTTATTCCTTCCTTGCCTAGAAATACCACTCTTGGAAGAAAAACCAGAATTGCTAAGAACTGCACCAGTTGTATACTCAGATTCTGGAATTCAAATTATGAACCAAAATACAATATCAGATCTGATTTAATATCCCATAAGCTCCTAGGAATGATTCACTTCTCTCATTCATAACTAATGGGAAAAGGGCCCTTCCCATCCAGCATAAAGATCTGGAGGGTATTTATGACAACATAAAGGTTCTAGTCAGTAATAGGAATTCTATAGTGCCTGTTGCCACAAAAAACATCTTCATGTATTCATACATTCATTCATTCATTTAACAAACTATTATTAAGCAAGATACTATGGAAAAAGAAAGATAAATTTAGTCAGTCCCTGTCTTCAGATGAAATAAAATTATACTTTACTATCACAAAAGAAGGACTGTTTGGTGTTCCCCATATATTGCATCCCAGCTTCCAGCTCCATGCCTTTGTAGGCTATTCCCATGCCTGGAATTCTCTCCTTGCCTCTGCCTTCTGAAACCTTCAGCTACCCTCAAGGCTCAGCTGTAATGTCACCTCCTTCAGGAAGACATTCTTGATTCCCCTAGTTGTTACTCTCCCCTCCCACCCATCACTGTATATTTTTGAAGTGCAGATCCTAAGTTTTCTTAATTGTTAACGTGTTGTCTCCCCCTTGTATAAGGTCCTTGAGGGCAGAGACTATCTCACTTTTACCTTTGCTCCCCAGTTCTTGGCATGGTGTCTGACACATTAGGCCCTTGGTGATGTTGATGTTAATGCTTGTTAATGGATTGCTTTCGTCGGTATAAGTGTTCTTCCTACTAACTCAAATCCCAAACGTTCCATGTCTTAGTATTCCATGTTACTGGACTTTCTGTGCTCACCCTTCTCCCCCAAAATAACAGGTACTGGCAGTCAACCTGAGGATGGTGAGCTTTTCCAAAAGCTAGCCTGTCCTTGGACAGAAGTCACATGTAACCCTGGTAGGACCTATCAGAATTGACACTTAACTAACATAGCCTTTAATAAGCCCCAGGGGCACCTCTACACAGTGTCTGAGACATTGGAGTGTGACTTCAGTTCCTCTAATCACAAGAGATTACCCAATGGCTTCAAGGCAATATAATTATGAAAGTGAGGGACTAGGATGACATAAGGAGCTGGCATAAGAAATGGAGCTGAAGGCTCTAGAGAAGCATTCACGATGGAGGAGGAGAGAATCAGAGTTAGGTTGCATGGCATCATGAAAAGAAAACTAGACCAGAATCGGACGCTCAGCTCCACTATTTTCTACTCGTAGGAAACTTGGAGCTCCAGAGACATGCACACATACACATATTGTGTGTTTATATATGTGTGTATATTGTGTGTTTATATGCCTATATGTATATATGTGTGTGTTTGTAAGTGATAGAGATATATATTTATTTAATATTTATTTATTGAGATATTTATTTATTTATTGCAGTGGATAGAGTACTTGGCCTGGAGTCAGGAAGACCTGAGTTCAAATTCAGCCTCAGATACTTCCTGGCTGTCTGACCCTGGGCAAGTCACTTAACCTCCATTCGCCTCTGTTTCCGCATCTGTAAAATGAGCTGGAGAAGGAAATGGCAAAACACTCTAATATCTTTGACAAGAAAACTCCAAATGGGGTCATTAACAGTCAGACATGACTGAAACAACTGAACAACATGACAAGATGGAAGTGTAAAGAGGCAAAGTCAGGTGGTAAATAGAGGTCTAGTCTTAGAGTTAGGAAGACCTGGATTCAAGTCCTGGTTATGGTCTATTAGTCTATCCATAGTCCTATTGACTGTGGATAGCTCTCTAAGACACTAGTTACAGGTGAATTATGTATGTATAATGGTAAATCCTTGAGTCATATGTCTCTGTCTTTCCCTCCCTTCTCCTACCTCAGCCTACAAAGTAAATTTAGCCCCTCTCCCTTTCCCCCTCCCTTTCCCTCCCTCTCTTCTCTCCAAAGGAAGGTAAATTTTGATGGCCAAAAGCTGCCTAGTTCACTTGGGGTTTACTGGCTAGATCTCTTTCTCAAAGAGCAAGCGTTAAACCTAGTTTACTCTGGAGCTCATAGATTGGACAACAGTAGGTCCCAGCCCAAGCACCACTTACTGGCTATTTTTGGGCCCTCCTGGCACAGAGTGAATGTAAATAGTAACTATTTCTGTTTTGGCCAGCAATTCTGAGCATCTTCCCCTCCCAGCTTGAATTTTTTTTATTAAAGGGGTCATTCCTTGACTCACTTCTTAAAGATGCCTATTCACTGAATGGGTGTTACCTCACTCAAAGCAAGAACCTAAAAAGGCCTGAGCCTAAAAGGGTCTGAGTTTCCCATTGCATCCTAGGCCGTCTTCAGTCATCTTAATGAATATCTGGCCACTCGACCCAGATGGCTCTGGAGGAGAAAGTGAGGCTGGTGATCTTGCACGGCCCTCTCTCACTCAAATCAAAGTCAACTACAAGTCATGTCATCATCTCTCTGGTATCACGGTCCTCTTCGAGAACGAAGGACAAACACACAAAAGTCTATTAGTTTTACATGGGCATCTAGGTGGCAAAGGGACCTTAAAGGCAACAGCAAGTACAATTAAAGAAAGGAGGGAGACAGTGTAGGGCAATGGAAAGTATTCCAGATTTGGAATTTTTAGGAAATTGTATGTGACCTTGAGCAATTACTTAACCTCTCTGAGCCTCAGTTTCCTCAGATAAATAAGCTGAAACTCAGAGATTAAGGGATTTTGTTGTTGTTCGGTCATTTCAGTCATGTTCGACTCTTGGTGACCCCATTTGGGGTTTTCTTGGCAAAGATACTAGAGTGGTTTGCCATTTCCTTCTCCGGCTTGTTTTACAGATGAGGAAACTGAGGCAAGCAGGGTGAAGTGACTTGCCCAGGGTCACCCAGCTAGTAAGTCTCTGAGGCCGTATTTGAGCTCAAGAAGATGACTCTTTCTGACCCTACGCCCAGCACTCTACCCACTGTGTCCCCTGGCTGCCCCTTGGGATTTACTCATAGTCGGTGAAATTCAACAACTATTCATCAAACGCCAACTACGTATGAGGAACTGTGGTAGGTTCTGGAAGGACAAAAACAGTGGTTGTTGCCTTTAAGAAAAGTACCTTCTTCTGGAAGAAATTGTCAGAAATTACCTTCTGGCATCTAACCATCACTTTTTATATGTAATTAGTAATCATCTGAGCCGGACTATGAACCCTCACCTTCTGATGCCAGGTTCCAGACTCTTTCTACCATACCGTGTTGCCTCTCCTTATAGTCACACAATTTTTTTTACTAAGAAGCCGGCTCTCGTTTTTAATGACCAAAAAATACAGCTCTAATTAAAGGCAATGAGCTCCCTAGCACAATATCCTCCCATAGCTGATAATTGTCACGCTTCACTATGTGAAAAGAGGCTCATCTCTCAGCTCCAACTGATTCGGAAACCAAGAGATTCAAAACAGAATTAAACTGTGTCCCAGTGTACGTGAGACAAACAGACTGTAGACTAAGGTATCTTAAATTTTTTTTGTGCTGTGGACCTCTTTGGCAGTTTGGTGAACCCTCTGGACAACTCATAAGAATGTTTTTAAATGTATAGGATTATAAAGGAAGTCAATTATCTTAAAATATAGTTATCAAAGTATTTTTTAAAAAACAGGTTCTTGGGTATCTGATCATGCAGAGAATCCAGCTTGATGTGGGTGGACACATTTATAGTGAGAACAGAAGGCCATCAGTTTGACTAGAACCATGGGTATCCATCCTAGGCCTGTCATGGATTTGTCTGGCCGCGAAGTTCTGCCTACAGAATCAGAGTCCGAATGAGTACCGCGTATTCAGAATCCCGATGGATCGTACTCTCATTACCTCTGACCTTGAGAAAACTACTTAACTTGTTAGGATCTCAGTTTCTGAGTCTGTAACAGTGAAGTAATAGCACCAAATCACTCAGAAATTATTTTAGGGAAAAAAACATATTTCAGAATTTTGTAAAAAAAAAAAAAAGACATAAAAATTACTTTGAGCTTCTCAGAAAAAATTCAAGGGCATGGTATTCCGATTGTTTCCACGTGGGGTTAGGCAGCAATTGCCCCTTGAATCCACACACATGTACTGAAATTTACGGGATGGCAGCCTAGGCTGAGTGTTGCTTGAAGCCAGAAGTCAGTGAAACATTTTTGTGCCTTCGATAAGACTTACCGAGTGTGCCCCCCGCCCCCTTAAACTATAGCAGCCGTCCCTATCATAGGAGATGGCTGTGGTTGAGTTCCCTGAATCATAGACTATAGATCTGTAAAGAACCTTAAAGATGTTATAGTCTAAAAATCTCATTTTACTGATGAAAAACTGAGGTACCCAGAGAGGTGGAAGTAGCATGGTCCATGTCGGACAGTTGTAGAAGAGTGGAAGAGCTGGGTTCTGATCCGTATTTTCTGATTCCAAGTCAGGTATTATTTTCCTTACGCCGTTTCTACCCCTCTGTGGGTTTTCCCCTCCAAGGGCAGCTAGGTAGCACAGTGGTTAGGGTGCCTAGAATCAGGAACACTCCTCTCCCTGAGTTCAAATCTAGCCTCAGAGACTTACTAGCCATGTGACCCAGAGTAAGTCACTTAACTTCGCTTGCCTCAGTTTCTTCATCCGTAAAGTGAGCTGGAGAAGGAAATGGCAAACCACTCCAGTATCTAGGCCAAAAAAAACCCAAATAGGGGTCACAAAGAGTCAGACATGATTGAAATGACTGGACTGAAGAATGTAGATTTTAACCTTTATTGAAACACTTACATTTCAACTTATTACAGAATATCTACAAACCAATTTCTGACACTCAAAAAAAGTTTGTTTTAATTATATCAAAATAGATCTTTTTTGTCCACTCACATGTCTCATGTTAGGTAGATGATTGCCTCATCTTAATCTCAACTTGGTTTAAAGCCAGTTTGCGGTATGCAGTTAATCGACAGCGTTTATTAAGTACCTCCTTCATACTAGACAATAGGAATATAAAGGTAACAATGGAACAGTCCCTGCTCTCAAGATCTGACTTTCTGTTGGTAAGGGAAGAGGAAGAGAGCAAGTGTTTATCAAGTGCCTCCTGAGTGCCAGACGTTACGCTAAGCACCCTCCAGCAACCCTCATTTTACAGTAAAGGAAACTGAGGCAGATAGAGGGTAAGGGATTTGTCTCCAAAGGATTCATGATGCAAAAAGCTACCCACATCCACAGAAAGAATTATGGAGTCTGAATGCAGATTGAGGCAAACTATTTGCGCTCTCTCTTTTTTTCCTTCTTTTTTGGTTTTGTTTCTTCTTTCTCGTGATTCATTCCATTGGTTATAATTCTTCTTTACAGCTTGACTATTGTGTAAATAAGTTTAGTGTGAAGGTATATATATGTAGAACCTATATCGGATTACATGCCATCTTGGGGGAAGGGGGAAGGAGAGAGAAGGTGAGACAATTTGGAACTTAAAAACTTGTGGAACTGAGTGTTGTAAACTAAAAATAAAAAATAAATTAAAAAGAAAAGTCAGTCTCTGAAGGACATGACTGATGAGATTATTCCTACCCTCAAGGAACATGCTCTTCAATCTTAGGCAGGACCCCACCAACTAGGAGACCTAATTTTTGTTTAGAGTATAAACAGAATCCAGTCTCCTGTGAGTTCATACCCTGGGGAAAAGAGTCCCCGTCCTTGCACCCTTCCTTTAGAGTTTGGGATGACCCAGTTCATAAAGGAGAAAACCAACCAGAGTAATCGGGATAGAGATGGATTCCCCTGTTCAGATTGTTAGAGGAGGCTGAGTCATGATTAAGCCATATTCTCAGCACAAAGAGCTGAAGACTTCTAGCCCACCTCCTCATCAAATGTCCATCAATCAGGGTTGATTTTTATTTGTCAGGGGCTTTCCTTTTCAAAAAGTATTTAAGGCTTTCTGGTTCTCCGTGGGCTTGTCTTTGGCTACCAAGAAAAACCAGTGACCATCGATTTATTGATTGCTGGCCACCCTAATTAATAAATTGATTATTAATTACCCAGAAACTCTGTCTCTGGTTTTTCATTTGTCACAAGATTTTTCATTTGTAACAAGATCTGGAAACTGATTGGATATGGAAGATGAATCAGAGTAAGGGGTTGAGAATAACACCAAAATTGCAATAGGTGGATTATTATTGGAAGGGATGCAGGTGACCTAGAAGGTGATAGGGAAGTTCAGGAGAATGGTGGGTCTGGAGTAAAAGACAATGAGTTCTGTCATGGGCATGTTAAGTTTAAGTTGACTTCAGAACATTTGGTTTCAAATGTCCAAAACACCATTGGTGGTGCAGGACCAGGGTTCAAGGGTAACTTGGCAGTCACTTGTGGAAAGATGATTATTGAATCATGGGAAAAATGAGGCTGAATTTGAACTCAGGTCTTCCTGACTCTAGGTCCAGTGCTTTAAACACCATGCCACCTACCTGGTATTTGAACCTCTTCACCACCTTGCTCCATCCTAACTTCCAATCTTCTACCACGGTCCTCCCCCCCATGCATTCTACTTGGCTACTTGGCTACAAGGCAACTTGGCCTTCCTACTGTTCTTCATTGAAAATGTTGTATCTCCCATCTCACCATGTAAGAGAGAAATACCAGGACAGAAAATTAAGGTGCACCTACAATTAGTGAATGTGAAGTATATAATGATCCAATAAAGGAGACTGAGAAGGGAGCAGTCAAATAAGTAGGAGAACCAATACAAAGCAGGGTCATACTTCCCAGAAATGAGAGAATATCCAGGAGGAGGGGGTAGTCACTGTTAAATAGTATAGAGAGGTCAAGGAGGATGAGAATTGAGGGAAAAGTTATCATATTTAGCAATTAAGAAACCACTGGAAACTGGGGAGAGCAAATTCTATTGAATGATGAGGTCAGAAGCCAGAATATAGAAATTTCAGGGCAGTTAGGTGCCAAAAGGACTAGAGTACAGGGCCTGGAGTCAGGAAGACTCATCTTCCTGAGTTCAAATATGGCCTCAGACACGCTAGCAGTGTGACCTCAAGCAAGTCACTTAACCCTGTTTGCCTTAGTTTCCTCATCCGTAACATGAGCTGGAGAAGGAAATGGGAAACTACTCCAGTATCTTTGCCAAGAAATATACTGTTATATAAAGTATACTGTTATTGCTCATAGCCCATATCCTGCCTCAATTACCATGATAGTTTATGAAAAGTAGCTTTAATAAAGCTGAATAGAGTTTGGCTTGGACCAAGAAAAAAAAAAAACAACCAAGAAAAATCCAAATGGGGTCAGAAAAAGTTGAACATGACTCTCACCATCTCTAAAGAACAACAACAAAAGAGATTTTAGAAGAATGAGAGTAATGGTGGAATTTGACTAAGAAAGGTAAGAGAGATAGTAGATGTTATCAGGGATGGTGGAGTCCCCTAAGTTAGGTTTTACGTTTGTTTGTTTGTTTGTTTGTTTGGGAAATACTTGGGAATGTAAATAAGCAACCAGGGAGAAGCCAGTAGACAGGGAGAAATTAATGATTAGAGGTAAGGGTGATCTGAGGCAGGGATGAGAGTGTGGGCTGTCTATTGGAGAAAACTGAAGGGTCAAGGTTACAAGTAGTAAAGACCCAATCAGCATAACCATGTGACTTTCTCTACCTCTCTTCTGCAAGTGCATAAGAAGGGATAAAGGAGTCAGGCGATGGGAATAATCAGGGTCTGGGTTTGGCAAGATGTGGCCTGTGACAGAGCGAGTGAGCATGGGAGTTCAGAGTAGAAGACAGCATAGAGTTGGATTGGCTATCTTAAGGGTCAAGATTGGGAAGTCTTCTCCACACTAAGCACCCCCAGTTCCTTCAGCTGACCATCCCATGGATCTCCAGCTCTTTCTCCAGATGGGTTTCCCTTCTCTGAACAGTCTGTAGGTTTTCAGTTTCCTTCCCAGGAAGAAATATACATAAAGCCAAGCATAACACTCCATGTGTGATCTGATCAGGGCAGGGAACAGTAGTGTTTTACAGCCATTGTTCTGAACAGTCTCTCTCTCTTCTCTTTGAGGGAATGGGGTTAAGTGACTTGCCCACAGTCACACAGCTAGTAAATGTCTGAGGCCAGATTTGAACTGAGGGCCTCCTGACTTCAGAGCCAGTGCTATATCTGCTGCACCACCTAGCTGCCCCAGTCTATCTCTTTTAATGCACTCAACTGTTGAGTTGGAGAGAGGCAGCATGGTGTAGTGGATTGAGAGAGAGCCTCAGAGTCAGAAAGATGTGGGTTCAATTTTGCTTCCACATTCAGACTCTGTGACCCTGGGCAAATCCTTTAACCTCCTAGTTCCCCAGGCAACTCTAATATTCTTAGGTACAGAGCAGTTGCCAGTCTGATCCGACAGTTTCCCTACCTACCAGGTAGTTCCTATATGTAAGAAATCAGTTCCTTACATCAATGAAATAGCAAAGACAATGTTAAAAAAAATGGATTTTTTTTTTGCTATCTTGTCATATTTTTTACTCATATTTTAACTTGTGAAAAGTAGGTAGTGTGACAATGCTGACCCAGTAAAGGAGACTGATTGAGAGCGAGTTCCCAATTGGGATCTCCCTATGTTAATGAAATCATAGGTCTGGTCAAAAAAAAAAAAGTGTGTGGTTGTTGTTTTTTTGGGTTATTTTTTTTTTAAGCCAAGTTGTAAGCCGCTAAAATCCCCAGGCTATTTTTACACAGGAACTTTTGTTTGACCTTTACTTTCCCCTCCTTCTGTCATGTATTTGTGCAGCCGATTTTCTGTTACATTTGTCTGTGGTATAATAGGAGCCCTAGATTTAGAGTACAAGGACCTAGGATTGCATTCTATCTCTGTAACTTAATACCTTTGAGATGTTGGAGAAAGGCGTTTCATTCTCTGGTATAAATGTGTATTATAAAATAAGTGGGACATATATAATTATAATGCCTATTATAATCCTATAAATATATTATACCTATCATGATATAGAATTATAATACTTATATTTATATAATGTTTATATATATGTACACATATATAAAATGTTAATTCGAGCTCCTTGACAGGAGAGATGGTCTTAATTTTCTACTTGTATCCCCAGCACTGAGCCCCGGTGCTTTGCATGTAGTAAACACTTAATAAATGTTTTACTCATTCATTTGGGCATCTATAAAATGAAAGAGGGGGTTGAATTAGATGATCTCTAAGTCACCTTCAGTCCTAAATGCTCTGATCTTAAAACTCATCTTATCTGATTTAGCCCAATGATCTAACCTGTGGGGATCTGTTTTATTCCTGTCATCTAGCATGTTAGCTACCCCCTCCCAGCTTTATATCATCTGCAGGTTTGAGAAGTGTGCCTTCTATGCATCCTCCTTCTGAATCATGATTAAAAATGTTTAACAATGAAGGGGCAAGGACAGATCTTGGGGCACTTCTTGAGAGATCTTTCTCCAAGCTGATATCAGTCTATCAATGACTATTCTTTAGGGTTTGACCATTGAGCCGGTTTTGAATATACCTGACTACTATATCTAACCCTCATGTCTCCGTCTTGTCCACAAGACTAGTATGAGGGACTTTGTCATATGCTTTGAGAATTTTATCCAATGTTTGATCAAACCCCTTGCTAAGACTTTAGCATAGATTTGTATACCAGTGAGCACCCTGAAAACAAAAAGACAAAGAGACTTCAGATCCAGCCTGAAAAGAGGAAAGAGAAACAAGATGTGAATTGGAGTTCAGTCATCTGTGACAGAGTACACGTTGGCTTGTCAAAACAGGCCATTTTCACTTCCCTTCGATGTCATTGGCTTCATATTTTAAAGGGCCAGGCTAAAGTATGAGGGAAAATGATTCCTCTTTGTGCAGCGTTCAAAACTATACCATCTATCTCAGTGTGAAAGCACGGGATGTTTTTTTTAAGTGAATATATTTATCATTCCTAATGTCTGCCCACCCCATGATACCTCCTTCCCCCAAGCACAGCCAATTAAGAAGTAAGCAGTCACCATCAAATGAAAATGGTGAATGAGCTCCAAGGTAGACCGATTTTTAATGAGGCCGTGATATGGCGAAGAGCATGCTTAGCATACGGTGCGTTTGGAAATAGAAATGCCTCCTGAGAGAGGAGAGCAGACACCCTTGCTGTTTCTCTTTACCATATTTTGGGTTCTGTTTATGAATTTCCCAGGGAGATTTATTCTGAGGCTGGGTTTGTTTCATTTAATATGCTACCACTTAAGAAGAAGATTGGTTCCATTTCTTCTGTGACGATGGCATTTGGTCCAAGGAGGACAGAGAGCGCTGTGAATTAGAAGGAATGTCCAAGGAGGACAGACAGCACTGTGAATTAGAAGGAATGTCCAAGGAGGACAGAGAGCACTGTGAATTAGAAGGAATGTCCAAGGAGGACAGAGAGCACTGTGAATTAGAAGGAATGTCCAAGGAGGACAGACAGCACTGTGAATTAGAAGGAATGTCCAAGGAGGACAGAGAGCACTGTGAATTAGAAGGAATGTCCAAGGAGGACAGACAGCACTGTGAATTAGAAGGAATGACTTGAGGTGTGGATTCACCTCCACATCAGAGAATTTCTGAAATCATCATGGAGGCTAGACCCACATGAGGGAAATCAGGTAGTTGTAGTAACTCTAATGATGTACATTTGATTTCCTTCAGAAACATGAGTGCAATGTCATTTTGTTTTCATGTTCCATTCTCCTTCATGTCCTTCTGCCTTTAGCTAAATATATAAATATATTAAATATATGTAATTTTTTTATTTTTTTGGAGGGGGGAAGGCAGGGCAATTGGGGTTAAGTGACTCACCCAAGGTCACACAGCTAGTAAGTGTGTCAAGTGTCTGAGGCCACATTTGAACTCAGGTCCTCCTGACTCCAGGGCCAGTGCTCTATTCACTGCACAACCTAGCTGCCCCAAATGTATATAATTTTTAAAATAATTTCTTCCACAAAGATTTTTCTGTTCAATTCTATAGCAGGAATTCTTTTTTAAAAAATTTATTTATTTATTTTTGGTTTACAACATTCAGTTCCACAAGCTTTTGAGTTCCAAATTTTCTCCCCCTCCCTCCCCACCCTTCCCCCCTGCCCAAGATTGCATGCAATCTGATATAGGCTCTACAGATACATTCACGTTAAACATATTTTCACATTAGTCATGTTGCAAAGAAGAATTAGAACCAATGGAATGAACCACGAGAAGGAAGAAACAAAACAAAAACAGAGAGGTAGCAAACAGTCTGCTTCGATCTGCATTCAGACTCCATGATTCTTTCTCTGGATGTGGATGGCATTTTCCATCATGAGTCTTTGGGAGTTGGCCTAGAACCTTGCATTGCTGAAGAGAGCCAAGTGTATCAAAGTTACTCATCACACAATGTGGCTGTAACTGGTGCAGTGTTCTCCTGGTTCTGTTCCCCTCACTCAGCATCAATTCATGGAAGTCTTTCCAGGTTTTTCTGAAGTCCACCTGTAGGAGGAATTCTTAAATTGTTTTTGTGTCATGGATCCCTTTGGCGATCTGGTGAATTCTGTGGACTGGACCTCTTCTCAGAATTATGTTTTCAAACGCATAAAATAAGATGAATGAGACTGCAAAGAAAACCAGTTATTTTGAAGTACAGTTATCAAAATATTTTACATGAGTTCACAGATATGGTAGTATACCTCAGTAATAATAATATTAGCTAGCATTTACATGTTATTTTCAGTCGTGTCTGATTCTTTGTGACCCCACGGAGCATACTGTCCATGCAATTTTCTTGGCAAAGGTATTGGAGTGATTTGCCATTTTCTTCTCTAGTGGATTAAAGCAAACAGAGGTTAAGTGACTTGCCTAGGGTCACATAGCTAGTAAGTGTCTAAGACTGGATGTGAACTTGGGTTTTCCTGATTCCAGGCCGGCGCTCTACCCACTGAGCCATCTAGCTATCTTCTAGTGCTTGCTATGTGCCAAGTATGGTGTGCTTTACTATTATTAACTCACTTGACCCTCACAACAGCCTTGGGAGGTAGGTGCTATTTTTTTTTAATATAGAATCTTTATTTAGTTATGTGACATCGGGAATTAATCAGTGTCATCACCTGGATCAGTTCTCTTCCCCTGCGCACTCCAAAATGCAGTGTAACAGAATATTCAAACAATAGCTGTCCAATAACTATCTTTGCCTTAGATCTGCTGGAGAGGGAAAAAATAACCAAACCCTCTGCAAGACAGCACATGTCTTCTCTTCAAGGCACCTTAGCCAGCTGAGAAGAGTGAAAAGGCACCGTGACGGGTACAGTCTCCTGTACCAAGAGCAGGAAACAAAAATAAAATATCCAGCTCCCACAGCTAGGATTCTAGCATATTCTTGGGCTAGGTTAGAGACGTAGCTATGTACCCCACTTTACAGATGAGGAAACAGGCGTCATATGGTTTATGACAGCTAGTAAGCACATGAGACTGGATTTGAACTCAGAACATCCTGACTCCAGGCCTAGTGTTCCATCTATTACACAACCTACCTACCTCCAATCCCTGTTACTGAAAGAGGATTAGTAGAGTTCAGAATGTCTGAGCTTCGGTAGGGCTAAAGCTATTCTGACGTCCACTCTGAGTCTGGCACCAATATGGTAATTCTCAGGAAGTGGAAGACCACCAGGTCACCTAAGGAGGAGCAAATCAACTCAAGTGAAGAAAACGGAGCAGGCTTCTGTGCTAGTCATGATTGTATTTGCCCTGTAAATTGTCTCTGAACTCCTAGCCTGGGTAAGCTAGGGAGACTCGGTCTGAAAAAAACAAACAAAAAAGGGTCTTCCTGACTCCAGGCCAGGCACTCTTTCTACTCCACCACTGACCTACCCCGTAATATAATTATATAACGTAACTCCTGCCCTCAAGGAATTTACCAGTTTACTAGGGAGTAAAACCAAAACGCTTAAGCTTATAGGATGTAGGAGTCTTCCTCACCTGTAAAATGAAGCAGTTGGACAAAATTATCTCTAAAGGTCCTTCAGAGCCTTCCATCAACCTAAACAGATTGCAACACCTCCATAATTTTTTATCCTGTGTGATTATTGGTCAACATTTCCAATAAATCATCAGTAGAAAACACATGCCCCATAAGCTAGAGACCTTCCCCCTTTAGAAGTTTTAGTCCTGTGACTCTTCTGCTGAGTTCACCAATGAGACGTCCTTCCACTGATGCAAACTGTAACTAGGGTGTGCTTTAGTGAGTGGTCTTGGCTAATGCTGGGATGTTGGGTCTACCCAGACTTCCTTCACTTCTCTCTCTGTTGCACTCCGGACTCTCCTCTACTTTCCCTACCATGCCCCAGAAATCCCTTTATCCTAAGTTTGTTGTTGTTGAGTTGTTTTAGTCCTGTCCGACTCTCCGTGACCCCATTGGGGGTTTTCTTGGCAAAGATCCTAGAGTGGTTTGCCAGTTCCTTCTCCAGCTCATTTTACAGTTGAAGAAATGAGGCAAACAGGGTTAAGTGACTTGTCTGGCATCACATAGAAAGTGTCTGAGGCTGGGTTTGAACTCAGGTTCTCCTGACTCCTGGCCTGGCGCTCTATCCACTGTGCTGCTCCCTGGAATTCACACTGGAAGTACCTCCCACCTGCCTCACTCCCTCATGGCCTCTCCCTTTGATTGGATGATTCTTCTCAGAATATCCATTTTTAGGAGAAGACCCATGACAGCCAAGACTTCATTTCTCCTCGGACTGTAGAATTTCTTTACCAAGCCCACCTTTACCTCCTGCCCCACCCCCACAACTTTTCAGCATTCTCTTATATGTTATCTTCCCCAGTTAGGACTGAAACTGCCTTTCTTTCTGCTTGTATTTGCATTTCTAGTTCTTAGGATGGTGCTGGTGTATTAATAAACTGCCTAGCATGGCCTGCCCTCATCAAAGAAGGTGCAAAAGAAACTCGAGATGTGAAAATTTAGAGAATCCACCCCAAATGTTCACATGGATTATTGGTGCTCCACCTGTGGTCGAGCCTTCTGAGCTCCTATGGCTCTGATCACTCACAGTAGGACACACTGTAACTCAACTCTAACATAGTGATATCATTTGGGTCCTCTTCAAGAATGAAGGACAACAACCAACCAATAAATGCTTCTTGGCTTGACTTAAAATAGATTGGCTGATCCTCAGGTGACTAAAATATCCCTACCACTCTAAATAACAATATAAGAAAACAATATAATAAGTGAGCCATACACGAGTAACTTTCAAATGAGTGTTTGGCAGGAAGTGCAGGGATTTCACATTTGAGTGCAATGGTTACTGGAGTTATCAGGGGAGGTTTCATGAAAAAAAGAACTTGAGTCAAGGCTCCAAGGGTGAGAGAGAGAAACAGAGATAGGTAGACAGATGTATATATGGTGATATATTTGATATGCATAAATAAAGAGAGGGAAGAAAGAAAATTAGGATAAAATCGTAAGTTGACACCTCTCGGATCAATTCGCTAAGCATAAGTGGCTCAGTGGACAGAGTGCCAGGTCTGGAGTCAGGAAGACTCATCATCATGAATTCAAATTCAGCCTTAGATACATAGTAGCTGTGTGACCCTAGACAAGTCACTTACCCCTGTTTGCCTCAGTTTCCTTATCTGTAAAATGATCTTTAAAATGAGACAAACCACTCTATTATCTCTACCAAGAAAACCCCAAAGGAGGTCACAAAGAATTGGACACGACTGGAAAATGACCAAACAACAACAAAGAGGCTGTTATGGACCAGGGGTTACAGCAGCAGAGACGAAAGTATCTACCCTCAAAGAACTTGCATTCGACTTTCAATACACCTCATGCAAATGATTCTTTTAGGAATATCTGATGTCATGCATGCAGAGGATTGGAGAAGCTGCAAACGGGCTTTGTTTTACCCCAGTTCCATAGGCTTCTTGATGGAGTGTTCTGAAAAGAAAAAACTGTCATTTTGAAAGTAAAATTTAGAATTGCTTCACAGCTTGTAGAAATCCTTCAGTGAAAGACTCGATTAAGATGTAGCTGAAATTTGGAGTTATTCATCTTCAAAGCAAGAAAAAAACTGCATGAATAAAAGTGCTTCAGTCTACAACATGCATTCAACAGATGTTTGTTAAGGGCTCCACGGTGTGAGCTCCACTGTGCTGTCCTAAGCACTGAGGGGGATCCAAAGTGTAAATCAGACATCTTCCCTTTTCTCTGGCAATTGTAAAGTTCCCCTTAGGGGGATCAGACCCAAACACAAAGAACTATAATTCCTATCATGTATCAAGCACTTAGCTTGATGTGGCACTCAGTAGGCCCTTAGTAAGTGCCAGTTGACTGACTACTTGACTGATAAGTACCATGGAGAGGTACAAAGCATCCCAGTGTGAGTGAAGCCCATGGAGTAGCATTACTACGGCAGATCAGAACAAGTTTTTTGGAGGAGGAGGCATATGAGTTAGGCTTTAGAGGATGGGTAAGAATTCGATAGGCACAGGTGAGGACAGAGGGAATGCTGGGCATATGTAAAAACAAAGGAAATGAAATGAAAGAACAAAGAGCATTGAGAAGAGTGTATATCCGCTAGACCAGAGAGTATATAGATGGGAATAAAATAGATAATGATCTGTGAGTTAGGGTGGGAGCAGATTGTAAAAGACTTCCAATGCTAGGCAAGGGAACATGAGCTTCATTTGGTGGGTAATAAGGAGCCTCTGGAATTTTCCTTCTTTTTTAGGAGAGGCTTATAAGTTAAATGACTTGTGCAAGGTCACGCACCTTCTAGGGGAACCAAAGGTCATTTTGTCTGTCAAGCTGGCTTTCCATCTATATGACATATTGCCTCTCGGCTCTCATTCTACTGCTAGGGTTCCTTCCACCGCTCCCAGCTCCATTCAGTTCCGGGTACCGCCGTACCTTTAAGTTGACATTTTAACAATGACACTTTGGAATGGGGTTTCTGGGAAGGAAGTGGGTCTCCACCTCCATCCCTCACCTCACTAAAGAGTTTTCAAGGAAGACTGCATGATCGATCACTTGTTGAGTGTGTTGTAGAAGGAGGCAGCTAGATGGCTCAGTAAGTAGAGGCTAGGCCTAGAGTCAAGGTGACCCGAGTTCAAATGTGGCCTCAGACACTTACTAGCTGTGTGACTCTTGGCAAGTCACTTGTTTGCCTTAATCCACTGGAGAAGAAAGTGGCAAACCACTCCAAGAAAACTCTGTGAACATTATGTCCACAGTGTCGCTATGAATAGGACACAGTTGAACAACAAAAAAATGTTGTAGAAAGGATTCTTGGTCAAGTATAGGTTTACCTAGTTAACCTCTGAGATCACTTTTAACCCTTAAGCATGGGTACTCCTTCCACAGTTATCAAACCCCTTCTCAGTCTATGCAATCCCCACCCTTGTTTTCCAATAAATCTCCCATATCCATCCAATATGGTTGAGTTCCTTCATACAGGCCTTTTTATATCTCAGGAGTGGGCCACCCATGTCTGATTTTGATTGTTAGCCTGCCTCATTTTCAAGTCATATATGCTCCAAATATTATCTTTTCATACACAAGCCATCACTGAAAACATGGTCCAGTTGACTTACATGCCCCATTCAGCCAAAGGACAATGGAAAAGTCAGTTCCCATCTCGTGTTACAGATAAGCCAGTAATTTCTTCAGCCTTTGTCTCCCTGGTTCAGGTCTCTCCCCATTCTAGCCCATTTACCATTCAGCTGCCAGCAATCTTCCTAAAGTGCAGGCCTGGCCATGCCACACACCCCTAACCCCATTCAATAAACTCCAGTGACTCCTTATCACCTCTAGGATCAAATATAAATTCCCTTGTTTGGTTTTGAAAGGACACAATGGTGTCCTTCCAACCTTTCCAGTCATCTTATACTTTACTCCCCTCTACAAACTCTACAATCCAGTGGCACTGGCCTCCTTGTTGTTACTAGAACACAAACTCTTATCTCTCAATTCTATACATTTTGATTGGCTAAGAGAGCTGAAATGTTCTCCCTCCTCTTCTCCCTCTCCTTGCTTCCTTCTAGATTTAATCCATATTCTAACTTCTGCAAGGTCTCTCCAACCTGGCTTTCTTCCCTCCTGCCAGGGCCTTCTCTCTAAGATAATCTCCAATTCACCTTGTAAATTTAGACCTTAGATGTACATAAAATTGTTCGGTTTTTTTTAATATCCCTAGGTTTTAGCCAGCAAGGTCTATGGCCAATAGTAAGTGCTTAATAATAATATTTAACGATAATACTTATTAACTGGCTGACTGACTTGAAAATGATATTTTACAATTAAAGCAATATACAGACAATAGTTTTCTCAAAATCCATATGATTTTGCCTATTTGTGACATTAATAAATCTTCAGGCAGTTAAAGTGGTCATCGCAACTTTAGTAAGATGACCCAAGATGCCATGTTAGGAAACTGATTTTTTTTAAAAGGTCTTCTTTCATGGCTAAGATTTTAAGGTAATATAAATTCAGAAGAAATACAGCTAAAGTCTAAATACTCAATTGACTTTTTCTATGTCTTGTCTAATATATTGCACATTTTTTACTTCTGTAGTCTGTAAGTTGGACACGATAAAACCATTTCTGTGTTTTTTCTGTAAGTAGAATTCACATTTCCAACAAACCAAATTATAAATGTTTTCTTTAGGGTCTCTAACACTGTGATCTCTTTAAGTAGTGTGAATTAAAGGGAGCAATCTCATTGGACAAGCCAAAATTGTACCTTAATTTTCAGGGCTTTAAATAGCTATTCTTTGGATGAGTTGGCAGTTCTGGATCAGTGTAGTCCAGGATCTGCCTCTGAATAGGGTATTTCTCCTTCCTTCCTTCCCCCCAGTAACCACTGCATCTCGTAGCAGAGCTCTTCTGCCAGAAGGTAGCATGCCACCATCCAGCATCTGGAGAGAATCAGGGTAAGAATGATCAAATCAGAGGTGAAGAAGTAGGCTTTTGGTTCCCAGCTGAGCAGCCTGACCTGTAGAGACACTGCATTCAGAAAGGGTTTGTGAGGGCTCCACTTGGGAGAGAAAGACTTCCTGGACCTGCAATACCATAGTAATGAGCAGCCTTGGCCACATGGCTTCCCTACATGTGTTTCTCACTACCGTTGGGACCCAAATTTGTGCCTACTGTTTCCACAGACAAAATGTATTTTAGTGGCAAACTGAACCTCACATTTGTGGGAGGAGTATTTTGTAGGTACTCGGTTTCCTATGCCATCTTAGTAAATGACTTTTCTAAGAGCTACTCTCATTTTCTCTACTGGCTGATTTATGGGAAGCAGACCAGTGGGGGCTCACAAACTATAGCGTTAAGAGTATAGATCTACAAGGTACCCTAGAACCTCAGTTAACAGATACCTTCTGTAGTCAGAACCTAATAGTGCAAGACAAAGTTGCAAAAATGACCAAAAGAGGTTGCTACACTAGTATGCCTTATACCTAGGTTTGACACCTATAATTATCTCCAACTTACAAATATCTACCATAACCCCCAACCTTAGGAAATTCGCCAGTCAATGTGGTGTTGAATTTGGACTCAGAAGATCTGAGTTAGGATCCTGGTTCTGCCATTTACTGCCTGTGTGAATTTGTACAAGTCACTCCGGGCCCCAAATTCCTCGTCTGCAAAATGAAGATGTTGAACCAGACGTTCTTTCAGGTTCCTTCCAGCTCTAAATCTCCAATCCTCTGATTTTGACATAGGAACCGTTGTGAAAAAAAATGGGGTACATAGAGAACACATCAGTTTAGGAAAGAAGCTATAAACTGAGGAGATTTGGGAGAGGTACCCAGCCCCAACAATGTGAATCCAAAGATGGGGTCTGATAGTCTAAGTCATTGACCCTTGCCCATATAATCCCCACCCCCACTGCCTGAATTTTCTTCATAAAAACATAACAACAGCCATCACTACAGCCACGACACCATTCACAGAACATATTCCAAGTCATTTAATCCAGCCTAAAATGTAAAATTTTAGCTGTAATCAACCCTGCACCCAGGAAGAAGTAAATTCTCCTCTTTTTATCGGTTCATATTGATCGTCTTTCCCCCACTTCTCTTTCACACTACCTTTTTTGCTACTTCCTAACACTGTCATTTCCTTCTTGCTTTCCCTTCTCTTCCTTCCTTTTTTCTTTCTCCTAGACAGCATGGCCCTATGGCCCATGGCCCAAGACACAGAACTTAGATTGATATGATCATTTAGCCACATTATGGTTTAAATAATGCTTTGAAAACCACCTTGGAACCCAGCTTCCATGGATAAACTTGTTTCTTATTTTCCTCCTTTCAGTCCTACTCTACTATATTAACTTTACAGGCTGACAATGGTTGTTCGTTCAATAGATCATCTTTTGCACTTCATGTTGAAAACTACTTCATGCCTTTCCTCATCCTAATGACTTGCTATTAAGCTCCATTTTAAGAACCTGTATGGGAAGTGTGGAATACTAGATTGATTACTGGCCTCAGAGTCAGGAAAACCTAGGTTCAAATCCTGCTTCTGACACTTAGTGACTTTGTAGCCATGAGCAAGTCATTTCATCCTTTCCTTCCACTAACCCTGGTCTTCCTAGATCCCATGAGGGCAGTTGGTG
The DNA here is from genome assembly GCF_011100635.1 of Trichosurus vulpecula. Classification (NCBI taxonomy): domain Eukaryota; kingdom Metazoa; phylum Chordata; class Mammalia; order Diprotodontia; family Phalangeridae; genus Trichosurus; species Trichosurus vulpecula. Next base: position 558,232,944 of record NC_050573.1, on the reverse strand, counting down.
GGGAAGACCAATGTGCCTGCTCATACCACTTGGATGACCTGGGAGTCACCGCCTACAATGCAGTGATTCTGGTGATATGAAAGGCTTCTAAATCTTACCATCTTCCCTATCACTTTGCCCTCTAGACCCAAAAGCGCTGTCCCATGACACGCTGATGCACCCTAAGAATTCTTGGTCTTAGTCAATCACTGTTCCTGTGACTTCTGGGCCATTCCATCCACCTTGCGACTAAGTTCTTTTATATGTGTTATCCCCAATTAGAATGTGAACTCCTTTGGAATAGGTAGTTTCATCTTTTCTATTTTTATCATCAGTGCAGAATAGTTCTTGTTTGACCCATAGTAAATGCTTAATAAACACTTTTCATTCATTCATTTAATCTATTTGAGCCTTGGTTTCATCATCTGTAAATTCAATCAATCAATAAACATTTATTACGCCCCTACTGTGTGCCAGTTGATATTCTAAGCACACAGTGGGGATAATACATGTAGTACTAGCCTCACAGGATTGTTACAAGGCTCAAATGAAATGCTATATGCAGAGCCCTATGTAAATGTCAGTAATTAATGTTTCTTTTGGGAAAGACATTCTTGAGTTCCAAATAATTGACTTACTAAAACCTTTTCACCTATTCATAAGTCTAAGGATTGCCTATACCCAAGTATATACTTAGCATCATCCAAGCCTCTGAGGCTCTCTAGCAGGACACTTAGGTTGCCATCTTACCTGATTTGAATAGCTACCAATTGCTTATTAATGACTTTTGTCAAATAACTGGTTATCAGGCCAGTCAATATGATAAAGCTGGTTGTTCATGAAGACATAACCTGAGCCCTATTGTAACTTACTTTAAGGAAGACAAATTTCTTGTACATGCAGCCTGTAAAATATATATAAATATGTGTGTGTATCTGTGAGTCAATCAGTGAGCATTTATTAAGCTCTTACTATATGACAGGCGTTATGCTAAACATTGAGGATACAACAAAAAGCAATGGGGAGGATAACAAGTAAACAAATGTGTTAAAAAAAAACAAGCTATGTACAGGATAAATAGTAAATAATTAACAAAGGGAAGGCTCTAGAATTAAGAGGGTTTGGGAAATACTTCTTGTAGGAGGTGGGCTTTTAGCTGAAAGTTGAACAGGGGAGGCTGGGAGCAGAAATAAGGAAGAAGAGCATTCCTGACATGGGAGAAAGCCAGAAACGATGCCAGGAGGCTAGAGAAAGCACGTCTTGTTCATAGGACAGCCACGAGGCCAATTTTGAAGATATGTGGGAGGAGTGTAAGGTGCAAGAAGAATGGAAAGGTGAGGAGTGGGAGTAGCACTGGGTTACGGAAGGCTGTGAACTCCAAACATAGGATTTCATATTTGATGCTGAAGGTGATAGGGAGCCACTGAAATGTATGGATGTGTATGTGTATGTGTGGATATGCATGTGGATATATGTGTACACATGTCTATGCACCCCATGTATGTATCTATGTACACGTGTGCATCTACATACATAAGGAGGTGTACATACATACCCATATACACATACATGGGGTGTTAATATCAGTTTCCTCATCAGTAAAATGAGGAAACTGAGGCAAACAGAGTGAAGTGACTTTGCTCAGGCTCACATACATGGCTATTTAGTGTCTGAGGCCGGGTTTAACCTCAGGAAGATGAGTCTTCCTGACTCCCGGCCTTGCACTCTATCCATAAGGGTACACACACACACACACACACACACACGTGTGTATAATATTAACATCAGTTCCCTCATCAGTAAAATGAGGATAATAATCACTATGTGGGGAGGCAGCATGGGTAGTAAATGGACAGCCGGCCTTAAATCCAGGGAGACCCGAGCTCAAGTTCTTCATCTGACATAGACCGCATGGGTCAGTGCTCTGGGCATCTCTTTAAGACTCTGAGTTGCGGACAAGGTGCCACAACCTGCATCTGTAAAAGACGTTTCCTCTCAGGGGAGTTCCATGTGTGATGAAATTACAGATTCTCCTCCCTCTTCCTAATGACTGTATTCCCTACCCCACAAGTCATTGTGTGAGAGTCAGATGAAGCGATCTATGTAGGGTACTTTACAAAACTCAAATTGTCACACATCAGCTGTTATCGTAATCACCATCATGATTATTTTTAGTAAATGAACCAGAAATATGGTCACAAGCTCATAAGGTTTGGAGTATTTAACACATCGTTACTACATGATTTAAAAACATACAGTCTAGTAGAGTTTTATGCTAACTCCTGGGCTCTATTGTGTGTTGATAGTACCATGGCCTCTTTTAAAAAGTGCTTTACGCCCTTAGATGGGTCAGTGGCTAGAGCACCAGGCCTGGAGTCAGGAAGACTCTTTTTCCTGAGTTCAAATCTGGCTTCAGATTCTTGCTAGCTGTGTGATCCTGGGCAGGTCACCGTTTGCCTCAGTTTCCCCATCTAAGGAAACAATCTGGAGAAGGAAACAGCAAACCACTTCAGGATCTTTGTCAAGAAAACCCCAAATGGGGTCATGAGGAATCAGACACGACTGAAAACTGACTGAATAACAACATAAAAACATAAGCTGCCACTGCTGCTGTCATTCCACCAAGCTTATGACCAGCAAATCAGTATTTAAGGGCTAAGTTTAGTGGCACAACAGATGTCGATTCCTGTGTGAGGGAGCCAAGTGTCCCCTAAGAAATATTTATCAAACCAATGAGCAGTCAACTTGCTGGCAAGGAGGTGCGCTGGCCTGGTTCTGATTCTGACTCTGGTCCACACCAGCTGTGTGGCCTTGACGAAAGCCCTTGGGCCACAGGCTCTTCCTATGTGAAACGAGGGGGTTGGACTAGATGGGGGGGGGGGGGAGGGGAGTCTTAATGTGGAGCTCTGTAAACTCTTTTTAAAAAAATATATTTGGTAACTGTATTTCAGTATATTTGGTTTCCTTTGTGATTGCCGTTGTGTCATTTCAGTCATGTCTTTGTGACTCTTTGTGACCCCATTCTTGGCAGAGACACTGTAGTAATTTGCCATTTCCTTCTCGAGCTCATTTGCAGATGAGGAAACTGAGGCAAACAGGATGAAGTGTCTTGCCCAGGGTCACCAGGCTAGTAAGAATATGAGGCCGCATTTGAACTCAGGAAAGTCTTCCTGATTTCAAGCCCAGTGCTCTATTCTCTGCCCCACCTAGCTGCCATTCGTAATACTATGTGTTTCATTTTATACATTTAAAAACATTTTTTTCTGAGAAGGAGTCCATAGGCTTCACCATACTGCCAAAGGGGTCCGTGACACACAAAATATATATAATATATATATATATATAAGAACCTCTGGTCTTTAAAGTGCCTTGCAAATTTTAGTATTTGACTGTTCTCTGCGTTCTGATGGGATAAGCTCTTTATAAAGTAGCAAATTCTGAGCTAAACAGGTTAACTCAGTAAATTGTTTAGCCTTCCTTCTGATTCAGGATCTGGCAATGGCTCATCTGTAAAGCATATTGACCATACTAACAGACTTGACCACCGGGCCAGAGTATTAAGGATGTCGAACTCTTTAATAATCTTCTTAATATCTCTCTTAGCATGTAGAGAAGCACTCTTGGGAGCAAACAATTGGGGCAAGATTGCCAGTGTCTGTCTCCCTGGATGTGCTCTCATCTCTTTTTCTTAGCCTCACACACTTTTGAAAGAGATTGTTTATTTCTGAGCAAATGTCTTCCTTTCCAGCTCATACATTCCGTACATGGAATTTGTTTATCAGAATTTCTAAGGCCGAACCTGGTAAGATGAAATTTATAAGATTGTAGACTTACTTCCCTTTATGATACTATGCACTTAATCTCCTTTAAGGAACTGAACACTTCAGTATAAATCTAATTATTGCAAATCATGTAAATTTAAATTCACCGAGGAACTGATTTTTAAAGGAAATGTGAAAGGAATCATTTTTTTCAATTGTATCCTTTTATAATGCAAACAATCAGTTTATCCATTTTGCAACCTTGAAATGCCATTTTTCCCCTTAAACAGCAGAGAGCGTTTTTATTTAATGTGGATTAGATGTCTTCTTTCTTTTTTTTATTATCAGGAGCTTGATAAACATCAACAAACATGAACATTTTCCCTACTAAAAAGAATTTTAAATGAGGATCTCACACCATATATGGCCTGTTTTTCTCTTTACAATGTATCCCAAAAGTCTTGGTGCATTTTTAAGCTTTTAAGGACTAGACCCCACCCTCTGTCAGAATCTTTGGATTCTGTTCATCTCCTGGTGGATGTACAGTGTTTGGGGCATCTATCTTTTTTCATCCCTTTCTCGTTGCACAACTTGGCTTCATCGCTTGCTGTGGCCCTAACAGATTCCAACAGGATGTCATCAGTGGTATAGTGGTAACTTTAAAAACTAGTTCTCTGGAAGGTAGAAAGGAAGGAGGGAAGGAAGGAAGGAGGGAAGGAGGGAAAGAGGGAAGGAAGAAGAGAGAGAGAGAGAGAGAAAGAGAGAGAGAGAGAGAGAGAGAGAGAGAGAGAGAGAGAGAGAGAGAGAGAGAGGAAGGAAGGAAAGAAAGAGAAAGGAAGGAAAGAAAGAAGGAGGGAGGGAGAAAGAGAAACATACAACACACTTTTAAGTTTAATTTGCATTATTAATATGTTTTGTCCATTGCTTTCTTAAGTCTAGACAATCAACAAAATAATAAATCAAGCCCTGATTTGTAGTTTTTGCCAATTTCTGAGCTTTATGCTTTTACTGAAAATTTAACAATCTGCCTTCGTCTGAGCTGGCTCCAGCACACCCCTGCCAGTAAACAGTTCCCCCTATCCTGAGGTTGCCTGGGGGTGGGGGTGGGGGTGGGAGTGTGCTGTTCTGGCCCTGTGTCTTCTATTGGCTGCCACAGAAGCACAGATTTCTAGCCTCTTAGAGGGTCCATGGGTGCTGGAGCTTGTAGGAGATGGGCCAACTAACGAAAAATCCATTTTCGGAAGGCATTTAGAGTAGAATGTCATGAGATAGATGCCCTAAATCATCTATAAAAGAATCTTCCAAGTTTTATCCCAGTTTTCAATTACAATACAATTAAATTCAATCATTATTTGTTAATTAACTACTATGTACAAAGCATTGTTTAGGTCCTGGGGAGTACAAAAAGTTGAGTCCCACTGCTCAGAGCCTACAGTTTAGTTAAGACACATACTAAGACAGGTATAATACATAAATATGTGTGGTGAGGGAATGCACTGGCCTCATCTTGCTGTGGCTCCAGTGGGAGCCTCCTGAGTGCTGGCTTCCAGCCTTCAGGAAAATGCCAGGTCCTGCCTCCTTGTGCAGCGATCTATGGAAACTCACCCTTCCCCCTTCTGCTCTAATATGAGAGCCAAAATCTTACTGGCTTTCATCCCCAGATCAGGGTTCTGTCTTCCTCCACCACCCCTCACCCCCACTCCAAATCCTGGCAGGCTTCTCTCAGTCTTCTTGCTCTAATGGGTAGTCTACGTGCTCTAATGGGTAGTGGAGCTTACTGGTTTTTCTCTTTGATTTTCTTTTCTGGTGCATTTTTAGAACACTGTTGGCAAGTTTACAGGAGAGCTAGGCTCCCTTAGGACCTTTCACATCAGCATCTTAACCCAAAGTCTATCTGATAAGTCTTCTTTCATATAAATTCCTTTTTTCTCTCTCTTTCCTCCAGACAGTCAAACAGATAGATATTCTGCTCAGTAACAATACTGCCTTTTCTCATTCACATTTTTGCAAGTTTTAATACAGACCTTAGACTTACAGATACATTTTCACAAATTAGTTGTGTAAGAAATGGTCATATTTTCATACGTTGGTTTTTTTTTTTCCTTTTCACGAATTCACAGTTTTCTTTTCTCAGTCCCTTGTAATTCTGGCCTTTCTGGTTTTTGACATTAGTCTGTGCTTCACATAAACCAAAATTTGAAGTGTCAACTACTTATTAATTATATTATATGATATATAAAGAGGACAAAAACCCAATCAACAAATATTTATTAAGCATCTATGAGGCACAAGAGGGCTGTGTTAAATGCTGGGAATACAAAGACAAAGTAAAACCATTCCTATCCTCAAGAAGCTGACATTCTAATGGGGGTGGGGAGGAGGAACATGTTCCTGTCTGGGTATGTATCAGACATATGCAAATCAAAATGCAAGGGAACCATGGCGGGGAAGGCAATAACAGCTGGAGGACCAGGAAGGGCCTCTTGCAGGAGATAATATTCGCCATTGTTGAGTTGTTTCAGGCATGTCCTACTCTTTGTGACGCCATTTGGGGGTTTTCTTGGCCAAGATACTGGAGGGTCTTGAGCTGAGTCTTAAAGGAAATGAAACATTCCAGGAGTCAGAAGTGAAGAGGAAGAGTTGGCCAGGCATGGGGAACAGTGAGTGCAAAGACACAGAGGTGGGAGATAGAGCGTTGTGTGTGAGGAACAATAAGCACACCTGTATGTCTGGACTCTGGTGACTGTGGGGATGAGTGATGCATCAGTTGGCTGGAAATGGAACCGGGGCCTAGGTTGTGAAAAGCTGTAAGTTCCAGAGGACTATACATTTGATCCTAGAAGGAATAGGGAGCCGCTATAGTTTATCGAATAGTAGGGTAACATGATCAGACCTGCAATTTAGGAAAATCACTTGGGTGGTTGCATGGAAGATGTGTCGCAATAGGGAGAGACTTGAGGAGACATTTGCAGTAGTTTAGGTGAGAGGTGTTGAGGGCCTGAACTTGGGTGAGGAGAGAAGGGAGCATATTCAATAGATGTTGTGGAGACAAAAACAGAAGATTTGGCAACTGATTAGGTATGTGACGTGCATGAGAGTGAAGAACTGAGGGTGACAACAAAGTTCCAACTGTGCCAGGTACATAGTAGGAGCTTAATAAATGTTGATTAATAGAAACCTAAATAAAAAGGAGAATGGTCTTGGCTTAATGATAATAGGAAAATCTGGAAGGAAGATGGGCTTAAAGGAGAAAGATCCTGAGTTCTGTTTTGGACTTGATGAATTTGAGATGCCAACAGGCCAAATCTCTAATACAAAACAATTATTTTCTGGGAGAAGAATGGGAGGGTGGAGAGGTTTCTAATGCTCAGACTACTTTTCAAGCAACCCATTTCTTGTCATTTATGCAAAAGGTTGTGTTGGAGGCCTATACTGGCCTTTTTCTTGACCTTCAAATACCGTCATTTTGTTGTACTCCTTTTAGCTTATTCTCAGTGGAGAACTAACGGAAAATGCATAACTTTTTTTAGGACATTTACCGTACAATGGCATGGAATAAAAGTTCTAAGTCACTTTGATAGGTATCTTCCAAGTTTTATTCCAGTTTTCTATTCAGCAATTCAATTAAATCCAACACACATTTATTAGGCACTTACTAGGTGCAAAGCATAGTCCCAGGTCCTGCGGAATACATGAGTATTAGTAAGTCTTCTCCTTCCCCACAATCTAATGGAGCAGTAAGATACATCTTCAGATAACACATAATACATAAATACATAATTTATATCACATTATATCAAAGCTTGACGCCATTCCTTCATTTTACAGGTGAGGAAACTGAGACTTAGAGGCCTAAGGTACCTTGCCCACCGCTTGTTAGTAGAATAAGCAGGACTAGGACCCAATCCAATTTTGGGTTTTTTTATTACATATTACAATTCCATATCAAAATCTATTTAAATAAAAATATCTAAAAGGGTGAATAGGGAAGGACAAGGCCTCCAAGAATACTTAGATCCCTTCAGCATTGGTTATGTGTTAGATTGTAAAGAAAAGAAAGAAGCTACAGGACTTGGAAGTCAGGAAACCTGGGTTTGAATATTGGACTTACTGCTTGATCCCTCTAGACTCAGTTTCTTCACCTGTAAAATAAAGGGATAAAAGGCAGCTAGGTGGCAAAATAGATAATACATAAAAATGCATAATAAGTGCATTGGAAAGATGCAGTACTTGCAATTAAGAGAGCCCTTGCTTATTTTGTTATTGTTGGTTTTTGTTTTTATATTACAAACATTTACAGATTACTCCCACTTCCTGAGCAATCTCTGGTACCAAAATAAAAGTTAAGTAAAAATAGTAATATACTGACCTCGTCTGAAAGTGCATGCAGCATTCCACAGCTGTAGTATCCCCTACCTCTCTATTTTAAAAAAGTGACATCTAAGAGTGAAGGTTGTAACAGAAAAAGATTAGAAGAGACTTCATGAAGGAGATATTTAAACTGAACTTTAAAAGATAAAATCTAAAAAGAAGGAAAACAATCTAGGTGCTGGAAGCAGTGTAAGCAATCGTCTGAGGGCATTTTTGAAGGACAGAGAAGGGGAAGCATAAAAGATAAGACTAGGAGGTCAGAGTGTTGCAGAATTGTGGAGGGTGATGAATGCTAGTCAAAGGAGTACATAGTGGATGGATGAATAGGGAGCCATTGAAGATTGTTGAGCAGGGGAGGAAAATGACCAGAATTTTGCATATGGAACTTTAATTTGTCTATGATATGAAGAAAATCCAGGTAGGAAGACCTATCAGGAAACTATTTCTATAGTTCAGCGCAATGGAAATGAAATCCTGCACTACAGTGGTAACAGTGATCGAGGTATGGGCAGGTTGAGAGAGGAAGATGATAAAAGATGCCTGAGATGAGATCAACAGAACTGACTAGATCTAGTGGGAAAAATCAAAGATAACCCTGAAGTTGCAAACATGGGATTCTAAGTGAATGGGCATGCCATTGATTAAAGTGGTCAAGTCAAAAGGAGAAAACAGGTTTGGGGAGAAAATACCTAAACTCAGTTTTTAGATGATAAATTCATCCAATAATATCCCATTTGTCATAGTTCAGTCATGTCCAACTATTCATGACCCCATTTGGGGTTGTCTTGGCAAAGATACTGGAGTGGTTTGCCATTTCCTTCTCCAGCTCATTTTACAGATGAGGAAACAGAGGTAAACAGGGTTAAGTGACTTGCCCAGGATCACACATCTAGTAATTGCCTGCAGCTGAATTTGAGCTCCAGTCTTCCTGACTCCAGGACTCTATCAGCTGAGCCACTTAGATGCCCCAATACTCTTTTTATAGAGCTCCTTTGGAGGCACAGTAACTCAGAGGATTCTCCTTTCCTGTAATCAGCTCTTTCAAACAGCAGCCCTTTTCTTCCAAATAAATGAGCTCCCCAGCATCCACTGCAGAGCCTGTCTCTGTCTCTAGTCAGATGGGCTCAGCTGGTCCCAGCTTAAAGCGGCTGTGATTGCACATTCTTTCTTCTCTGCTTTGCTTGTCTGCTTCCGCTGGCTTCTCAGCCCAGTCAGTTTCTGTGTTCCATCTCTTTGATGTCTCGGCTTCTAACTCTGCAGCTTCTATTCTGGCTTCTCTGAAACTTTCCTGCCTGAAATCAAAGTCTCCTCGCATATTATGACCCAGCTCTATTTTGGGTTAAAAAACCCCAGTTCCACATTTCAGACGCATATTACACAAATAATCAATATACAGTTGTTCCATAGTCCCCCAAAAGCTCTTTAATTCAGCATTTCACAGCTATAAACTTCCAAGTCTTAAAAAACAGTCATATGTAAACAGGGGTGTTGTGAAAATCAAATGAGATAGTGAACATAAAGCTCATCACAAACCTTCAAGCATCATATAAATACCATTTATTATAAGTATTATTCACTTACCATCCGCAGGCTTCCAACATGGCAATAACTTCCTTCCCAAGCCTGCTCCAGCTGAGCTTGAACAGTAAAGCCATACAAGGGTGTGCCGGTTAATATTTAATCAACCAACAAACATTTATTAAGGTCCTCCTATGAGGCAGGCACTGTGTCAAGCTTTGTGGATACAAAGAGAAATGGAAGAGAGGCTCTGCCATCAAGGAGTTTCCAGTCTATTGGGGGGAAGAGAGGGATGTGCATCATGCAAACAAATACAGCATATGCAAAGCAAGCTATATACTGGGCAAGTGGGAAGTAATTAACAGAGGGAAGGCACTAGAATTATAGGGGTCAGGAAGACTTCTAGTAAAAGACGGGATTTTAGTTGGGTCTTAAAGGAGACTAAAAGGTTTAACAACCAGGTTCTTGTGGGGAAAAACTATGTACACAATTTTAAGTTTCATCCGCTTTAATAACACTTTTTTATGTATAGACAATTAATAAAATGATTTGTAGCATCTGCCAAGTTCTGAAGTATACGTACTCACGCTGAAAATTTAACCATCGCTATAATCACCATTTAGGCCTGGCTCTAGATCACTTCTATATGTAAATCGGCTGCTGGGATATAATGCACCCCAACCATCTTCACCATCAGTAAATACCCTTGCCTCAGAGAGGCTGCTTTCTTCTCAGAACAGTTTCCCCGAAGGTTGCTTTTCTCTGTTTCTCATACAAACGTCCTTTTTCCTCCTCCTTTCAGTAAATAAAATATCCACACAAAAGAGAGGCAATACTTTATACTTATTATGGAGAATCAGAGGAGCACAGATTATTAAGAGCTGAACAGGATCTCACAGCTCATCTAATTATCACCTTATTTTAGCTAGCATTTATTTAGTGCTTTATGGTTTTCAGAGCACTTTAAATGTTATCTCCCTGGGTCCTCACAACTACCCTGTGCAGTAGGTGCTAATATTAGCACTGTGTTACTGATAAGGAAACTGAGGCAGGCAGAGGTTAGATGACTTGCTCAGGGTTACACAGCTTGTAAGTGTCTGAGGCAAGATTTAAATCCAGGTCTTTTGATTCCAATGCAGGGCTTTATCTACTTTGCCACCTAGCTGCCTTTTATCTCCTTATTTTACAGGTAAGGAAACTGAATCTAGAGGGATCAAGCAGTAAGTCCAATATTCAAACCCAGGTTTCCTGACTTCCAAGTCCTGTAGCTTCTTTCTTTTCTTTCACATAACCAATGCTGAAGGAATCTAAGTATTGTTGGAGGCTTTGTCCTTCCCTATTCACCCTTTTAGATATTTTTATTTAAATAGATTTTGATAGGGAATTGTAATATGTAATTTAAAAAAACCAACATAGATTGAGTCCCAGTCTTGCTTATTCTATTAACGAGCAGTCTGACTCTGGGCAAGGTACTTTAGGTCTCTGAGTCTCGGTTTCCTCATCTGTAAAATGAAGGAGTGGGGTCAAGCTTTGATATTTTGTGAACCAATATTTGGATCGAACCCCATGCAAACAATACTGCAAAGGCCTGCCTTTTAAAGTTACAAAAGAAGAAGTCTGGGTGATCATTTAAGAAGTGGCAAGGACTTTCGTTCCCGTCCTGTCACAGGAACTTCTGAATTGAAAAGCCAGTTTGCATCAGAAGCTAAGAGGATGCCATTTGGGCAAATTCCTGGGATGTCTTTTTCCTATTTGCTGCTCCTCTCCCCGCCTGCACCCTAAACTTAGTCCAGAAGTTGGAGTTACATAAGTGATCTGCAGAGAAACTACAACATAGTTGGCATAAGTTTTGTTATCCAATGGCAAATAATCAATCAACAGGGATTTATTAGGTACCTACTGTGTGCAAGAACTATGCCAGATTCTTGGAATACAAAGATAAAAATGAAACGCTCTCTGCCCTAAAAGATGTAGATGGATATATAGATATACACACATGCACACATATACACACATTCATGTGTACATATGTTATTTCTATATATCAATTTATATGTACATATATACATGTACAGGTTATATACACACATATGTAAATATTTTGCACACATATACACACAAAATAAAGGGAATTTTGGAAAAAGTTGTAATGAGAGGTCATGTAGAAGAAGGCACTGAAGCAGCCTTAAGTTATATTACCTGATTTGCATTCTCCCTTATATCCAGGCATCATTAAAATGTTGAGCCAGAAGCTAACCCTAGTGCATACTTAACAGCGGAAATACAATTTGGACTCTTAAAACAGTGCTACTATCTCGCCGTGTCTCAGAGGATCAGAATATTGTTCTATGAGCTGTGTTAAAACTGCTGTAGATCCTTTTCTGCCAGTTTTCTTTTCTTCCTTTTTTTTCTGACCATTTTTGGAAAGAGACAAGCTGTTAATTTCCAAAATCTACTTAAACAAATTCCAAACTTTTGTTCTTCTTTAAAAGCGTGTTCTTTCTTGAGGTGTTGGCAGAAACCAGGAGTGCAGATTGAGAGCTGGGAGGGACCTAGGTGGTCACCTAGCTGAACTGTCTCATTTTGTACACAAGCACACTGTGGCTCAGAGAGGAAGGGGAACTTGCTCAAGGGGAAGGAAGGAAGGAACGAACGAACGAAGGAACGAAGGAAAGAAGGAAGGAAGGGACAAAGGGACAAAGGAAGGAAGGAAGGGACAAAGGAAGGAAGGAAGGGAGGGAGGGAGGGATAATTAAGCCAGGCACTATTCTAAGTACTGTATAAATATTATCTCATGTGATCCTCACGACAAACCTATAAGGTAGGCATTTTTATTATCCCCATTTTACAGTTGAGGAAACTGAGCCAGACAGAGGTTAAATGACTTATTCAGGGTCACACAGCTAGTAAGTGTGTAAGACTCCAGGCCCAGCCCTGTAACCACTGCACTACCTAACTGCCTAGTATATAACTAGGTGTATATATATAGGTCATAAGTGACTGGAGTAGGATTTGAACCTAGGTCCTCTGGGGCCAATCCAGTGTTCTCTCAGCCATACCACACTACCTCGTTCTATATCCTGAGGTACGTAAGGAGCAGCAATTTTCCAGTTTTCACTGTGGTCAGTACAAACCGAACACTAGATCAAAGCAAATGAGAATTCTGGCTTAGATGGCCTCAGTTTACATCGGTGCACTGGTGACCCAGATATCAAGGGATCCTGGTTTGGAGAGTGTGCAGTAAAACTGGAGACTACCAAAAATTCTGGGTTCCTCAGTAAGTTTCTGGATCTTGAGAAATAGAAATACGACTCCACATGCCTTTAGGACTTGCGGACAATATCCAGGCCACCTTCGCATACATAGAAGGATACAAGGACATATATGCTATTCAGCTTCCCATTTTTCAAGGCTCATCTTGCTCTAGTCTCTGAGAGACAAACTAGCACTTGTGGTCCTTCCGAGAAAGCAGCCCTGCCCAGAATTGCCAGGGGATCTTAGTGACCATAGAGAAGTCAAGGCTGATACATTTTTATACTAAAGAAAGCAAAGGGAATGACAGAATTTTTCAGATGTACTTATCCAGCATGTGCATATCCCGGCTACCTTTGAATATGCCAGTGCTGACCCTGGACAAGTCACTTAACCCTGTTTGCCTCAGTTTCCTCTTCTGTGGAATGAGAAGGAAATGGCAAACCACTCCATACCTATAATGAATCCCCTGGTCAAGAATCTAAGGACAGAAAATCATTAAAATAATAACACAGTCTTTGAAACCTCATTTGCTTTCAAAGAAGACTATGAGAAAACTTGTTATAATAGATACCTAAGAAGTAACCAAAGCTATCCATAGCCATTCCAACTTACTATTGATCGCAAATGCGAAATACAAATTAAAACAATTCTGAGGTACTATCTTATACCTATTAGATTGGCTAATAGAACAGAAAAGGAAAATGAAAAAAATGGTAGAGGGGATATGGAGGAAAATGAGGCATTAATGTATTGTTGGTGGAGTGGTGAACTGATTCAGCCATTCTGTAGAGCAATTTGGAACTATGCCCAAAGGGATAGAAAACCATGCCATAAAACCTTTGACCTAGCAATACCACTACTAGTTCTGTATCCCAAAAGAGATTTAAAAAAAAAAGAAAAGGACCTTTATGTACAAAAATATTTATAGGAGCTCTTTTATCATGGCAAAGAACTGGAAATTGAGGGGATGCCCATCAACTGGGGAACAACTGGACAAATTCTGGTATGTGATTTTGGTGGAATACTATTGTTCTATGAGGAGTGATGAGCAGGATGCTCTCAGAAAAGCCTGGAGAGATTTGCATGAACTGATGCAAAGTGAAATGTATCATGTACAAAGTAGCAGCAATTTCGTAAGATGACCAGTCACGAATGACTTAGTTATTCTCAGCAATACAGCGATCCAAGATAGCTCTGAAGGACTTAGAATGAAAAATGCCGTCCATCCCCAGAGAAAGAGTCGATGGTGTCTGAATACAGATCGAAGCGTACTTTGTTTTTACTTTATTTTTCTTGAGGTTTTATTTTGGGAGGGGGGGGGTCTGTGTTTTCTTTCACAACATGACTATTATGGAAATATTTTGCATAACTACATATGTATAACCTATATCTAATTGCTTGCCTTCTCAATGAGGGTGGCGGGGAGGGAAGAAGGGAGAGAATTTGGAACTCAAAGTTTTAAAAACAAATGTTAAAAATTGTTTTGCATGTAATTGGGGAAAAATAAAATGCTAAATAAATTTTTTTAAATAGCTTTAAAAAGATAACAGTGACCTGATAACAAACTCTTCCCATTAGGGATCCATCCTGTCTCCTTAGGCTGCTTCAGATTCTTAGGTTGGGAGCAGGAGAGGCTGTTGGAAGTTCAGGTGTGATGGGTAGTCGAGTAGGCACATTTGCAGATGGTGATGGAGAGAAGCAGCATAAATATCCCTGCACTAGGTTATGAACGCATTTCCACAGTGTGTCAAAACAGTATCTCATTTTGGAATAAGAGACTCATAAAATGAATCAACCTATCCTCACGTACCCTGCCCCCCACCCAAAGTCCTAAAAGCACATGAAGGAAACATAGTAGAAGGAGAGATAACCTTAAAGTCAGATTCAAAGCTGGATTCAAATCTTTCTTCTGACACATGCTGGCTGTGTGAGTCTGAACAAGTGTCTTAACCTCTCAGTGCTTTAGGCAGCTTCCTAAGACCTTGTAGGGAGGGTGCTGACTTGCATTGATAGAGAAGTTCTTTACTGGGCAATTCCTCCATCAATGAAATCATAAGTCTAGTCCATATTAATTAATTAATTAATCAGTCGATACTTATTAGGGACCTACTGTGTGCTAGGCACTGTGCTAAGTTCTGGAGTCCCTATGCCTAAATTCACAAGAAACTCTAGACCAGACAACCTTCAGCTACACATTTGTTCCATTCAGTGCCTAGTCTTCACAAAGCACCAAACTAGTTACTGGCTGTTGCTGTGCAATGTGAGGTCCTTGACGTAGGTGCTATTTCAGTTTTGCTTTTGGACCCCAGGGCTTAGTACAGTGCCTTGCACACAGTAGGCATTTCATCACTCCAGATCTCCTGCCTGGTCTCGAGCCAAGGTTAAATATTAAATCCTCTTTCTGGCATTCAAAGTCCTTCACAACCTTGCAACCTTTCTATCTTTACACCTTAGTTACCCCTCCCCCACCCAGCCTGGTCTGGTGACACTGGCCTCCTTGCTGTTCTTTGAACAAAATACTCTGCCTCCAAATTCCAAGTATGTTCCCTGGCTGTCCCCCATGCCTGGAATGCTCTCTGTCCTCACCTACACCCCTTGGCTTCCCTGGCTTCTTTCAAGTGCCAGCTAAAATTCCATCTTCCACCAGAAGCTTTTCCTGGTCCCCCTAATTCTAGTGCCTTCCTTCTGTTGATTACCTCCAACTTAACCCGGATCAGGCTTCTTTGTCCATGGTTGTCCGTGTTATCTTTCCAATAGACTATGAGCAGAAGACGAACTATCTTTTGCCTTTCTTTGGATTCCCAGCACTTCATACAGTTGGTACTTTCTCCCCTCCAACAATTACTCATGTTGGGAACAGGTAACCACACTAGAACTTTGGCAGTGATTCCTAGTGTGAAATTTTGAACTCATCTCAAAATGAGAAGAGCCTTCTTTCTGTCCTTTGGCTGGGCCTTAAGTCAAGAAGATTCACCTTCCCGAGTTCAAATCTGGCCTCCAATACTTACTAGCTGTGTGACCCTCGGCAAGTCACTTCACCCTGTTTGCCTCAGTTTCCTCATCTGTAAAATGAGCTGGAGAAGGAAATGGCGAACCACTCTAGTATCATTGCCAGAAAAACCCTAAATAGGGTCCTCAAGAGTCAGACAGAGGGAAAGGACTGAACAGCAACAGGGAACGGTGCCCACACCAGAGCGCTAATAGCCACTACTATTTTAAGATGAGAAGAGCCTTCTTCCTATCCTTGCATCTGAAAATCTTGGAAGCCTGAGTGTTTCATCCTTACCAAGGGGCATTTTGAGTACTCTCCTAAGCCCGAAGGGGAAAAGAGAATACAATTTGATGAAAACAGGGAGGAAAGAGTTCATGGTACGTTATTTAAAATGAGGTTTTGAAGGCTCTCAAGGCTCAAACCAATTTCATTTTTAAATGGTTTGTTGTGCTCTAGTAAGCTGGCCTTTGGAGATGAATGTTTTTTTTTAGTCAACCACACAGTTGTTTCTAGGACATTTAAGGAATTGTTTGGGGTTTTTTTTTTTAAGGTTTCCATATTCAGAAGGATGTCCCAGACTGAAAAGTACTGAACCTGCTTTGTTTTCAAATTCCTTCACTAAACCTTCCAGTTCAGTCTGTTTTCTCTTCATAGTTTCTGTAGGGCTCTGGTAGATATACATAGTGCCCAGGTTATCAGTAGCCTACAGCCTGAATTTACTTAACTGGAAAAGTGGTTCTTATTTAATAAAATGATTTAAAATTCAACTAAAATCCCAGCCTGATTGTGGATTCAGTTCCCAGATTAGGAAAACAAAGGGTACTGAGGTCTCATTAATAATTAAAATAGCAGCTGGTACCCAGGGCATGCTGCTGGCTTCCAGTCATAACTTGCTGGATCACAGAACCTCCTGGCTCTCAGAGTCTTAAATATATCTAGTGGCAAAGGGGACATTTCTGGTCAGAAGGTAGTAGGGAAAAGAATGAACCTGGGGCGAAGGTTGTGACAAATCACTTTTGTGGCTTTCTGGTATTTTCATTGTCTCTGCTTACTATCCAGTTCTAAAGGTTCTCCCTCTCCCTGAACCTTCTGTTTCTATCTATTTCTTATTATTGAATAGGCATATCCTCATCTGCAGGTCAGGGCCAAAGACCAGACTATACTATCCTGATTTTGGAGAATCATAGAACCTAAAAGTTAGAATAATGATATCAGATTGTTGAGCAGAATCTGAACTGGAGAAGAAAGGCCAAATGTGTTGAGTTAATGAGTCTCAGGATTTACCTCACTTACCCACATAAAGTGGCTGAGGGAAAATCAGAATCGATGGATGAGCTCGCAGGGATCTACGCCAGAAGAGTAGCTAACCCAAATCCATTACATACGCACGTATCTAGCATGGAAGCCAGGAGACCTCGGTCTGGTCCCGGCTCTTCCCCTGGCTAGTTGTGTGGGCAATTGGAGCAAGACGCTTCACCTCCCTTACACCTCAGCTTCTTCTTCTGCAAAATGAGATGTTGGATGAGAGGATTTCCAAGGCATTTTTCAGTTTTAAATTCTGGGATCTATGGATGTTTTCCTTTGAGCAGCGACTAGAGGCTGGCTGGGATTTTCCAAAGCAGTTTGCCAATCACAACTATAGTTTTAGCCCAAAACCACACATTTAATGGTGGTTTGCCATCTCTGACGGTGGAGTACTGAGCCTGGAATCAGGAAGACCTGAGTTCAAATCTGGCCTCAGATACATACTAGCTGTTTGACCCTGGGCAAATCACTTAACCTCTGTCTTATAAGTTTCTTCATTTGTAAAATGGGGATAATTATAGCACTTACTCTCTAGGGTGGTTGTGGGGATCCAATGAGACAAAGTGCTTAATACTGTTCCTGGGGCTTAATAAGTGCTTATTTCTGACCTTCCTTCCTTCTACCTTTCCATTTCACTTCACCTAAACACAAGGCCCTCACACTGCCTTGTTCACCATTCACCCTTCTCTAACCCCACCCTTTCCATTTTCCTAACCCTTTCTTGGGGGGGGAGGGGGGGGCGGAATTTCAGAAATAAGTTGATATGGTTACAGCCAGAAGAGAATCAGATCTAGAGGAGAAAATTAGGGAAGAGAAGAGGTACAATACTTTCCTATCAATTCCCAAGGCTAAAGGAATTTAGAACTTGAAGCCAATCATTTTGCTGGAATTTTCTGGAATACAGCTCCGCTCTGAGCTATTGAGCCTGACACCTTTGTTTAGTCAATACTCCTGACACGCCAGCTGGCTCATGGGGTCTCCTCTCATTGTTACCATAATCAGAGTGGCAGGAGAGTAATTATGAGAATAGAAAGATAGAGGCCGTTGCCAGTAGCCCAAATGAAGTCATCAGCATCTCTCTAACTCTGAAGCAGAGAGAGTCTAGTCAGGCCTCTGTGAAGGTATCCTTATTTTGTCACTGTAGAGCTGAATACATTGACAGGAGGAAATAAAACTTGCTTCCATTTATATAGAATTTTGTAAAACTTATATACATTATAATGTACATAAGACTTTAAGTATATTATATACATTATTACCACATTTTATCCTTATAATACTGTTAAATACTACAACTATCCCTGTTGTAGAGGTGAAAAAAACAGATTTGGGAGTGAAGTACTTTGCCCAAAGTTTTTCAACTCTCAAGTGTCAAAGGCAGGATTTGAACCACTGTCTTCTCTGACCAGTCTAGGGTGCTTATATAACATTGACTCTTTGAGTAATCATGAGGGAGCCAGGCAAAACCTGGTATCATAGTAGCCCTATACTAGGGAATCTGTTTTTCTTGGTTGACTTTCCCATCACGTGTGTATTTATGTTCTGCTTTATCATATGCGTCTTCAGAAAATGCCTTGTGCACTGGACTGTGCTGTAAGCAGCCTGAGGTGTTAGGCACATCAACATGAAAGAGCCAAACAGGGCAGATCCGTAATCAGTGACAGCTATAGCTCCCGCTCATTTGGAGCCCTTCTCTATTTTCCTAGGTGTGCATCTTCAAGAGATGTCACAGGACCTTGAAATTTCCCCTTCCCCTTGTTCCTTTTTCCCTTCCCTACCCCCAGATTTTGTATTTAAGACTTTTCTTTGCATGTAGTTTAGAAAGAATTTGAGACACAAGAGCTGGTCTACCTCCACATTGGAAACAGACGGTATCAAAGAAGTAGAGGGGTTCTGAGAAGGGCCGAAATGACTCCTGGTAGACACTACCAAGAAAACAAAGACTAAGGAGGACCATGCGGCCATATATTTAAAGCTGGGAGGTGCCTTAGAGGTTATCTAGTACAACATTCATATTTTTAGATGAGGAAACTGAGGCACAGTGATTTACACAAAAGCAAGGGAGTTCTAGAAGAACATCTATTTCTGCTTCACCGACTACACTAAAGACTTTGTGTGGATTGCAAAAAAAAGACAAGCCCTCAAAGAGATGGGAATACCAGATCATATTACTTGTCTCCTGAGGAACCTGTATGTTTGTCAAGAAGCAACATGGAACAACTGATTGATTTAAGATTAGAAAAGGCATACAACAAAACTGTATATTGTCATCTTATTTATTTAACATATGCTGAGTACATCATTCAAAATGCCAGGCTAGATGAATCAAAAGCCAGAATTAAGGAAGAGAAGTATCAGCAATCTTAGATTTGCAGGCAGCATATGATGGCCAAAGGTGAAGAAGAATTGAGAAACCTCTTGAGGAGGGTGATAGAGGAAAGTAGAAAAGCTGGCTTGAAGCTTAATGTAAAAAAGAAACAAAAACAACTCAGATCTTGGCAAATTGTTCCATCATTTCCTGGCAAATAGAGGGAGGAGAAATGGACGCAGTATCAGATTTTATATTCTTGGGCTCAAAGATCACTGCAGATGGCGACTGCAGCCATGAAATTAAAAGATGCTTGCTCCACAGAAAGAAAGCTATGGTAAATCTAAACACTATGCTAAAAAGCAGAGACATCACCTTGAAGACAGAGATCCACATAGTCAAAGCTGTGGTTTTTCCAGTGGCAATGTATGGCTCTGACAGTTGGACTATAAGGAAAGCTGAAACCTATAGAATCGATGCTTTTGAATTGTGGTGCTGGAGAGGACTTTCAAGAGCCCCTTGGACGGCAAGGAGATCGAAATCAGCCAATAAAGTTAATTCAGGGTATTCACTGAAACGTCAAATACTGAAGCTGAAGCCGAAATACTTTCACCACATGATGAGAAGATGGGACTCATTGGAAAAGACCCTGATGTTGGGAAACATTGAAAGCAAAAGGAGAAGGAGATGGCAGAGGATGAGATGGATAGATAGTGTCATAGAAACAACAAACATGAACTTGGACAGACTTAGGAGATAGTGGAGAATAAAAGGGCCCATGTGTGCTAAGGTCCAAGGAGTCACAGAGTTGTCACAACTGAACAACAACAAACAAAAAATCAATGGCAGGCAGGGACTTGAAACCAAAAACTGAGGGGATTGGAACCTAACAGATTCTAAATCCATCGCTCCTCCGGGATGACCATGGGATCATGAAAAAAAAAAACCACCCTCACTGGGACTCTTCAATTTCCGTATCTGTAAAGTGACAACATGGAATTAATTAACCTTTTATACTTTACAAAATGCTTTCTTCTTTCTAGCTTTAGCATTCAGTAATTTTGCCCTAGGATTCTCGTAGAAGGAGGCGAGGGTTAGCAGTTCAAATGTGGCTTGTTATTTTTTTCAAGTAGTCTCCTTTAGTATTTGCTGCCCTTGCTCCGTGTGAAAAGTCTGACAACATAAGGTGTGATTGCCACTTTAGATTCTGTCGTTATTCAACCAGATGGATTTCAGGTTGAGCTAGTCTGATAGGGTCGCAACCCTCTCATGTGCCTGCTGTAAATGCTGCCTCGCCCGTGTACCAAGTTCAGAAGGCTGCTTTTTGCTTTAAGTGAAAGTTCAGAAATCGGAGCTGTGAATTTCTTCTTGGAAAAAGTATGATTGGTTCTGTACTAACTCCTATTGGCCTCTCTTTGGAATAATGGAGGAGGGAAAATGGCCTTCGTAATAGGATTTTTAAAGTGGACGAAGAAAAAGAAGCAGCACATGGAGACCAGATTTAGGGTCTAAATAGGGTAATAATAATATTTCATTCATATGTAGAACTGAAGTTGGTGACACCTTGCTTTCCTTTGTTTTAATTCTCTTCTCATTAAACTTTTGTATCCCAAAAAGCTATTTTTGATACTAATATGTCTCCAGCGATTAATCAGAGTCAGAAATAAAGCAATATGCATCTTCCAGGCATTGGAAAAACCTATGGGAAAGCTGGTACAAAATTTATTTGGGGGATTCCTGAACCCTCATGAGAAGGGCTCAGGGTGTCATTAGGTGAACAGGCCTTGAGATCATGCCTTATGAGGATTTTTTAATGACAAATCAATATCTCATATTATATGCCAATATATTTCCAAATGGCCAGATGACCTGGATATAAAAGGTTATATCAGGAACAAATTAGAGAAGCAAGGAATGAACTTTCTGTCACAGTTATGGATAGGGAAAGAGTTCATGACCAAATGAAAGAAAATCACAGAAAATAAAATTGATAATTTTGATTATGTAAATTTGAAATTTTTTTCAAAAATAAAATTAATGTCATTAAAATTAGAAGGAAAACAGCTGGAAAAATATTTGCAGCAAATTTGTTATGACAAAGCAATAATATCCAAGATACAAATTAATTAAAATACATAAGAACTAAAGTCATCTACCCAATAGATAAGTGGCCAAAGAATATGAACAGGCAGTTCTCAAAGGCAAAAATCCAAGCACTTGACAATCATATTTAAATTGCTCCAAACTATTAATAATAAGAGAAATGCACATTGAAACAACTATGAGGTTCTTCTTTGTACCCATCAGGTTGCCAAAAATGAAGAAAATAGAAAATTACAGTTGTGGGAAGGGCTATGGGAAAACAAGCATATTAATACTCTATTGGTGAAAAAAATACTCATTAGAATTATGAATTAGTCTAGTCATTCTAAAGCAATTTGGACCTATAGGTCCCCAAAAGTCACTAAACAATGCATATCCTTTGACGCAGCAATACCAGTACTAGGCTTATATCCCAAAAAGCTCAAAAAAAAAAAAAAGAAGAAAGGGACATACACATACATATGTAAATGTACATACACATATGTATGTATACATAAAAATATTTGTAACAGCTAATTTTGTTGTGACAAAACTGGAAACTAGGGAAATATCCATTAATTGATGCATGGCTGATCAAACTATGGTATAGAATATAATGTAATTTTATTGAACTGTAAGATATGACCAAAGGGACAGTTTTTAGACAAACCTGGAAACAGAGGCAGAGAAAAATAAGCAGAATTCATAGAATGATTTATACAGTAATAATATTTAAAAGAAAAATAACTTTGATGTACTTAAGAACTTTGATCAATGCAGTGACCAACCATAATTCCAAAGGACCAGTGATGAAGCAACCTGCCCACTGTGATAGAGAGGGATGAACTCACATTGTGGAATCAAACATACATTTTCAAACATGGCCATGGTGGGGATTTGTTTTATGGGTCTTGTCGTTCAGTTATTTATGACTCTTTGTGACCCCGTGGACACGTGCCAGTAAAGATACAGGAGTGGTTTGACGTTTACTTCTCCAATGGATTAAGAGAAACTGAGGTTAAGTGACTTGCCCAGGGTGACACAGCTAGTAAGTGTCTGAGGCTGGATTTGAATTCAGATCTTGCTGACTCCAGGCCCAGTGTTCGATCCACCAAGCCAACCACATTCATTGACTATATAGAAACCACTGTGTTGAACACTAGGGATACAAAAAGAAAGCATGGTCCTTGCTGTCACATTGCAAATGAGGGAGATAACCCATATGGAAGGTTTCGGCTGCAAGTCTGTTGGAAAGGTCCCGTGGTCCTTAGAGTACAGCAGCAAAGCATATCATAAAGGCCTCTTCACAACAGCATGATGCTGGGCCTGCTTCTATGGGATGGGGCATGGATAGCAAACTACTTAATCAGCATAAACCTCAGGGCAAAGTGGCCCCCAGGGGAGCACTCAGTCCCTACCCATTGCTCCTGACCATCCAAGCTGTGGGAGCCAGCTGGCAACCCTGCTCCTTTAGCAACTGAACTACTCCCACCAAAACGCATAGGAGGAGGAAGGCATTTCCCCAGGAAGTGAGGAGAAACAGAGAAAAGAGGAAATTGCTGCTTGGGGAGTTGTGATAGGGGAAAAAAAAAAAAAGGAAAACATGGCCAAGAGAGTAACCAAGTAAGCAGGAAAAGCCTAGAGAAGAGGGTAGAATCAACAGGAAAATCTATCTTAGGTAGCCTATATAACTGAGAGTTAAAGAAAGCAGACACGCTCCCATGCTCTGAGACCATGAGCAATGCTTTTCTCCTCCTGATGCTTGCTATGACATGAGTGAAGTAGTGTGGCAGTCTTTCCTATTTATCCAAAAATCATCATGGTCTGAGAGCACGAACCCAAGAATCAGGGTTAGAGTTAGCCTTCCTACTGCATAAAGCTCTCTGGGCCCTGCCTTCTGTGGAAAGCCTCCAGCGAAGAATATGGCTTGGAAAGACCTTCTGTCAGCTGTGGGATGGTTTAGAGGGAGACAGGGTCTATGCCACTCGGCTTTCATTACCCAATCCCTCAGGGCTGCAGGAAAGTTTGGAAACCCACATGTAGGGGCTTCCCTTTCTGAAGAGTCTGGGCTTCAAGCTTCAGCTAGATCACTGCCTCATTTGTAATCTCAAGCCAGTCACTTAACTTTTCTGCGCCTTGTTTATGTCATCTGTGAAAAATGGAGATGCTATTTCCTTGATGTGGGACTGAAGGAGAAAAGGCGCTGAAATAAAAGAAATGAGATGGTGCCCCTTAAAGCCCATTGGAAGAAACACAGAATAAAAGCTGATATACATACATACACACACACACATATGTATATATATATATATTCTCATTTTGTAAATGAGGAAACTAAAGCTCCAAGTAAAGTAAATTGCTCATGGTCACATAGTTAGAATCTATTACGATAGTCAAACCCAAGTTTTCTGGACTTTTAAGTCCAGTCATTTATCTAGATCATCTTGCCTCTCTGGGCCTCAGTTTCCTCACTGCAAAATGGGGGGGGGCAGGGAGGAAGGGCTGAACTAGATGACCTTTGAAGTCCTTTCTAGCTTTAAACATATGATTCTGTGGCCTATTGTCACACTACCTCTCAGGTGAGGTTGCTGTAGGAACATCATCTCTACTACACAGGCTAGCCTCGTTTTGCCTTAAAAGATAGATAGTAAAGTCATTCTTAAGACTTAATTTGCTCTGAGGAAGTCACTTCACCTCTCACAGCTCCAGTCTCCTTCTCTATAAAAACAGGTTGAATTTGATGGCCTGTAAGACATCTTCTAACAGCAGCTAGGTGGTGCAGGGGATAAAGTATTGGGCTCAAGTCGGGAAGACTCATCTTCATCAGTGCAAATCGGGCCTGTGATACTTACTAGCTGTGTGACCCTGGAGAAGTCAATTAACCCCGTTACCTCAGCTTCCTCCCCTGTAAAATGAGTTGCAGAGGGAAATGACAAACCGCTCCAGTATTTTTGCCATGAAAACCCCAAATGTAATCACAGAGAGTCAGACACAATGACACCATTGAACAACAATATCGTTTCCAGCTCTAAATGACTAATTTCCAGCTCTAATCCATGACTAAAGCTTGTACCGTTGGTGGAGCTTTCTGGTTGCCTAACTACGCCGTTCAGAGCAGGACAAAGATGCACTGGTCCTACCTCAGGCACGTCACATACCAGTTCACCTGCATGGTCAGTACTGAGGCAGGAAAGTAAATCAATGCCGTGTCCTGGCTGACTATCCTTTCCTACCAAGGCTAAGTAAACTTCTCTCTGTTAGCTCTTAGATGGTCTAAGAGTATCTCATTTTGTTCCAATCCTTAACCTGAACCACTAGGCCAGCCTGAATTATGACTGACTGAGGTCACTGAGCTGTGATCTATCCCCGGATCTCAGTGCTCTCTAGCATTCCTGCCCTTCGAGATTCAGGGGCAATACTGCATAAAATAACATTGATCAGAATTTCTTCCGTGTGTGGATTAAAAAGGGAAAAAAAAAAAGCTCCCAGGCATTGTGGCGCTATTCCACTGACCTCCTTCACCTTTGATCTTCTCTCTTGATATTGAGAGAGGACAGCAAAGGTGCCAATGCTCCCAATCCTAGAGTAACTCAGGCCAACCTGGCAGATGTGATCAAGTCACAAAGTGTTAGGACATACTGGACATACTCAGCGTAGTCCCATGGCTGACCATGAACTACCATGCTGTCATAGGCCCACTGTCTATTTCAAGGATGAACCACCCTTGGGAGTGCAATTAGGGGCTGGGTTGCTTCCCTTCCTTCTTCCCTTAATCCCCTGTTCTCATGAGTAGGAATTCCCACCCAAAGGAAATCTGATCAGCTCATCTTTGGGTGGGGTTTCCCAAAGCCAAGCATTTA
Source organism: Trichosurus vulpecula (assembly GCF_011100635.1). Classification (NCBI taxonomy): domain Eukaryota; kingdom Metazoa; phylum Chordata; class Mammalia; order Diprotodontia; family Phalangeridae; genus Trichosurus; species Trichosurus vulpecula. The sequence goes on along the minus strand of NC_050573.1, from coordinate 558,207,513 downwards.
AAGGGAAATCATTGTTTAGAAATTCCTCTGAGTTTTAATGACCAACCTACTGAAAAATCCTCCAAGAACAAAGTGAAATTTAAAAAACATACACACCACCACCACCACCACCACCCATGGGGTTAACGTGAGCCAAAAACAATTAAGGGGGAAATATGTTTGAATTCCAAAGCCCTGCTTGACTAGAATTGTCAAATGAACAATTAAAGAAATACAGTAAGAGGTCATGCAATTAGAGACCTGAGTCCTATCTGTGAATCAGTCAATGAAAATAACCAAACAGGACTTTGTCCAGGGTGGGTCAATTTTTCTTCTATAAAATATAGATGATAATATGGTATACTATAAAGAACATTAGGCCAGGAGTTAAGATGTCCAAATTTGAATCCTAACTCTCCCATCTGTTGTGGGGCATAATGTTGGCATGTCTTTTCCCCTTTCTAAATTGTAGTACAATAGAGAACGCTAGATTTGGAGACACAAGACCTAGGTTCAAATCCTGGCTTGCTACTAACTACTTCAGTGACCTTGGGCAAGTCATTTTGTGAACCTGTTTCCTCATCGGTAAAATGATGGAAGTTGAATTGAATGGCCTCCGAGGTTCCTTCTGGTCTAAGTCTATGCTCCTATGAAAATGAGAAGATTGGATTAGTTATCACCGGTCCCTCCATCTTAGCATCTTATGTCTTTACAGGGATGTTGGGTGAATAATGAATAAAACGAAAAAGAAATGTCTTGAGCTCTCTGACCAAGCTCTTCCATAACTCCAGGGAGTACTCTTTATGATACCAGAACAGGAATAGCTGTTCGCCACCTAAAACTATACCTTACATAGGAAAAACATTCTCCCTACCTTGCTGCTACTCTGCATAAACCTAAGGAAGCTGTAACTGTTGCAGCCGGCGTCTTTGTCTGACGCTTTCCCAGTCTTGGTTGTTGCTGTTTGATTGTTTCAGACCTGTCCAACCCCACTTGGGATCTTTGGGCAAATATATTGGGGTGGTGTGCCATTTCCTTCTCCAGCTCCTTTTACAGATGAGGAAACCGAGGCAAACAGGGTGACTTGCCCAGGGTCACACAGCTAGTACGTGTCTGAGGCTGGATTTGAACTTGAGACGATGTGTCTTCCTGACCACCAAGCCTACGCTCTGTCTGCTGAACCACCTGTTATGCCCCAGATTATGACAGGGTTCTAATTATTAAGATAACAGTTGATTTCACACTCTGTCATTCAAGTCACCCTTGTCCTCTCTTAGAAATAGCACACCTGATTTTGGGGTCTACTTCAGGGAAGTGAAATGCTCTCATCTGCAGCCTTTCTACTGTGGAGCCTCTTGCCTTTCAACAGGTTTCTGACTATAAATAGGGACAAAACTAAGGAAACGGGCCAGTGTTCTGATCTGGAATGTTGACATCAGCTACTGTCCCACACAAGCTACCCCTGAGCTGTCATGCCTTCCATTGTTAAGGGTAACATCCTGTCTCCTTTGTTAAAACAATGCAGCATTTATTTGGTTTCCAGGATAATGATGCACTTAAG